>NC_041229.1:27282335-27294624 GCF_002837175.3 Physeter macrocephalus
TGTATCCTGCAACTTTACCAAATTCATTGATTAGCTCTAGTAGTTTTCTGGTGGCATCTTTAGCATTTTCTGTGTATAATATCATGTCATCTACAAAGAGTGACAGTTTTACTTCTTCTGTTCCAGTTTGGATTCCTTTTCTTTCCTATCTTCTCTAATTACCATGGCTAAGAATTCTGAAACTATGTTGAATAAAAGCGGCAAGAAGGGACATCCTTTTCTTTTTCCTGATATTAGAGGAAGTCCTTTCAGTTTTTTGCCATTGAGAATAAGGTTTGCTATGGGTTTGTAATATATGACCTTTATTATGTTGAGGAATGTTCCCTCTATGTCGACCTTCTGGGGAGTTTTTATCATAAACAGGTGTTGAATATTGTCAAAAGCTTTTCCTGCATCTACTGAGATGATCATATGGTGTTTATTTTTCAGTTGGTTTATGTGGTGTATCACATTGATTGATTTACATATATTGAATAAGCCTTGCATCCCTGGGATAAATCCTACTTGATCATGGTGCATGATCCTTTTAATGTGCTGCTGGATTCAGTTTGCTAGTATTTTTTTGAGGATAATTTTGTCTATGCTCATCAGTGATATGGGCCTGTAATTTTCTTTTTTTGTGTGTGGTATCTTTGTCTGGTTTTGTTATTAGGATATTGCTGGCCTTGTATAATGAGCTATAGAGTGTTTCTTCCTCTGAAACTTTTTGGAGTAGTTTGAGAAGTATAGATGTTAACTTTTCCGTAAAATGTTGACAGAAGTCGCCTGTGAAGCCATCTGGTCCTAGGCTTTTGTTTGTTGGAATTTTCTTAATCACAGTTTCAATTTCAGTTGATGTGGTTGGTCTGTTTATATTTTGTATTTCTTCCTGATTCAGTCTTGGTTGGTTGTACCATTCGAAGAATTTGTCCATTTCTTCTAGGTTGTCCATTTTATTGGCATATAGTTGCTTGTAGCAGTATCTTATGATCCTTTATATTATTGTGGTGTCAGTTGTAACTTCTCCTTTTTCATTTCTAATTTTATTGATTTGAGTCCTCTCCCTTTTCTTCTTGATGCATCTGGCTATAAGTTTGTCAGTTTTGTTTATCTTCTCAAAGAATAAGCTTTTAGTTCCATTGATCTTTGCTATTGATTTTTTCATCTCTATTTTATTCATTTCTACTCTGATCTTTATGATTTCTTTCCTTCTGCTAACTTTGGGTTTGTTTGTGCTTCTTTCTCTAGCTGCTTTAGGTGTAGGTGAGGTTAGTTATTTGAGAGTTTTCTTGTTTCCTGAGGTAAGATTGTATTGCTATAAAATTCCCTCTTAAAACTGCTTTTGCTGTGTCCCATAGGATTTTATCATCGGGTTTTCATTGTCATTTGTTCCTAAGGTTTTCTTTTTTTTTTTCTCTTTGATTTCTTCAGTGATCCATTGGTTGTTTAGTAACATATTTTTTAGCCTCCACATGTTTGTGTTTTTTACGGTTTTTTCTATAATTGATTTCTAATGTTATAACATTGTGGTCAGAAAAGATGCTTGATATGATTTCAATTTTCTTAAATTTACAGAGGCTTGATTTGTGACCCAAGATGTGATCTATCTTAAAAAATGTTCTGTGTGCAGTTGAGAAGAAATTACATTCTTCTGCTTTTGGATGGAATGTCTTATAAGTATCAATTAAGTCTATTTGGTCTATTGTGTCATTTAAAGCTTGTGTTTTCTCACTGATTTTGTCTGGATGATCTGTCCACTGGTGTCAGTGGGATATTAAAGTCCCCCACTATTATTGTGTTACTGTAAATTTCGTCTTTTTGGTGGTTAGCATTTGCCTTATATGTTGAGTGCTCCTATGTTGTTTGCATATATATTTACAATTATTCTTCTTCATGGATTGATCCCTTGATCATTATGTAGTGTTTTTCCTTGTCTCTTGTAACAGTCTTTATTTTAAAGTCTATTTTGTCTGATGAGTATTGCTACTCCACCTTTCTTTTGATTTCCATTTGCATCAAATATCTTTACTCATTCCCTCACTTTCAGTCTGTATGTGTCTCTAGGTCTGACATGGGTCTCTTATAGACAGCATATATACGGGTCTTGTTTTTGTATCCATTCAGCCAGTCTATGTCTTTTGGTTGGAGCATTTAATCCATTTATATTTAAGGTAATTATCAATATGTATGTTCCTATTGCCATTTTCTTAATTGTTTTGAGTTTGTTTTTGTAGGTCTTTTTTCTTCCCTTCTTCTTCTATACTCTTCTCTTGTAGTTTAATGACCATCTTTAGTGTTGTATTTGGGTTGCTTTTTCTTTGTTGTGTGTGTATCTATTGTAATTTTTTTGTTTGCATTTCCCATGAGGTTTTGATATAACAGTCTATATAAATATATATAAGTATATATATATATTTATACACACACAAGTTTGTGGTTAGTTGCTGGTCTCTTAATTTCAAATGTAATTCCCATTTCCTGCATTTGTACTCTCCTCTTCTCATGGCTGCTGATTTTGATATCATATTTGTGTGTGGATGATTTCCTGCTTTTACTGTAATTTTGCTTTTACCAGTGAGCTTTCCCATTTGTGTTTTTCTTGTTTCTAGTTGTGGCCTCTTTTTTTCCCTCCAGCCTAGAGAAGTTCCTTTAACATTTCTTGTAAAGCTGGTTTGGTGGTGCTGAAGTCTCTTAACTTTTGCTTGTCTGTAAAGCTTTAGGTTTCTCCATCAAATCTGAGTGAGAGCCTTTCTGGGTAGAGTATTTTTGGTTGTAGGTTCTTCCCTTTCATTACTTTAAATATATTGTGCCATTAGCTTCTGGCTTGCAGAATTGCTGCTGAGAAATTAGCTGATAACCTTATGGGTGTTCCCTTGTACATTATTTGTTGTTTTTCCCTTGTTGATTTTAATGTTTTTGTTTATCTTTAATTTTTGCAAATTTGATTACTGTGTGTCTCGGTGTGTTCCTCCCTGGGTTTATCCTGCGTGGGACTTTCTGCACCTCCTGGACTTGGGTGATTATTTCTTTTCCCAGGTTAGGGAAATTTTCGTCTATAACCTCTTCAAATATTTTCTCAGGCCCATTCTCTTTTTCTACTTCTTCTGGGACCCCTGTAATTCAAATTTTGGTGCATGTAATATTGTCCCAGAGGTCTCTGAGACTTTCCTCATTTCTTTTCATTCTTTTTTCTTTATTCTATTTGCAGAAGATATTTCCACCATTCTGTCTTCCAGGTCACTTATTTGTTCTTCTGCCTCAGTTATTCTACTACTGATTCCTACTAGTGTATTTTTCATTTCAGTTATTAAGACAATAATAACTCTGTTCATCTCTTTGTTTTTTAGTTCTTCTAGACCTTTGTTAAACTTTTCTTGTATCTTCTTGATACGTGCTTCCATTCTTTTTCTGAGATCTTGGATCATCTTTACTATCATTACTCTGCATTATTTTTCAGATAAATTGCTTATCTCCTCTTCATTTAATTGTCCTTGTAGGTTTTTATCTTGCTCCTTCATTTGCAACAAATTTCTCTGTTGTCTCATTTTGTCTGACTTACAGTGTTTCTGGTCTCCTTTCCACAGGCTGCAGGATTGTAGTTCTTCTGGCTCTGGAGTCTGCCCCCAGGTGAGTGAGTTTGGTCCAGAGGCTTGTTCCAACACCAGGTTTGACTGGTGTTTTAGTGCCCAGAGCTTGCTCTGGATATTGAGTGGGGCCTTTCCTGTGCTCTGTTGTTGTCTGTGGTTGCCCCTTTCTGGGGCATGGTCAGCTTCCTACTTGTTGGAATAGATACCCCCACATCTGTTTATTACCTGTGCTTCTGATCTGCAGTGCAAGGTAGCTGGGATTGGAGCACTCCCATGGGGAGAGTAGCCACTGACTATTCCTCCTCCAGAGCTGTTCACCTGTGAATGTGCTCTGTTGTGTCACTGTTCACCTGTTGTGCAAGCTCACATGTTACTCTGTTATTCATACTGCTCTCAGCCCCACCTTAACTGTTGGTATGCAGACAATTGACCCTGGTGTCTCTCAGGCATTGTTTTCACCAGGCCACTGGTGTAGATCCACTGAAGTGAGGTCCCAGGATTGCAGTAATCATGGATCTGTGTCCACTGTGGGCACTATGGGTGCAGCTCAGACTCTGACCTGGCCCAACCTCCACATGTACGTGCCCACAAAGTCCAGAGCTGCTAAAGCTAGACCTATCTCAGTGATGGGAGCACTCATTGTCCATTCAGATGTCCTGCAGGTGCTGAGTTTATCAAGTGTGTCATGGGGGTTTAATCCATGGTTTGTGTAGCTGCAAGGAGCTGCTTTCTTCAGCTTTCTGCTTTCAACTCTTCTTCCTCTGTTCCACAGCCCCTGGGTTTCAGCCCCACGTCTGCATGTGGGCCACCCACAGGCACCTGCTCCCTGCCCAGGTGAGATGGGGTGGAGGTGGTGACTGACAGGGGTGCACGTGATTGCCAGGGGTGGGAAAGGAGGCAGCAAATGACTGAGGTGTGGAAACCCACTCCAGCAGGAGCCGCTCCTAATGCCTTCTGGGGGCGGGGGCTGATGCATGGAGAGAGAGGCTGTAATGGCAGCCCTGCCCTGCATGCATCACTCAAAAGTGGTGCTTCAATGGCTTCCTTCAGGAGCATTCAATTTTGTGGAGCTCCTCACTCCTGTCCCCTCAGGCTGTCTCCACACAGCCAACAGCCATCCTCTCCCCAGGTTCCTCTCAAAACCCCACAGTCTAGCATCCAGTCCCAATATGCACCAGTGGACACATGTTTCAGGCTGGTGAATGCAGGGTTGTGGCACGGACCATCTGTGTAGGTCTCTTTCTGTCCTGCCTGCCACAGACTGGTTGCTGCCCTCTCCTTTGGGCCCTGAATCTCCCCTTCTGTCTTTGCTGATCTCCCTGCTAGTGAGGGGGCTTCCTGCATGAGGGAACCTCTCCTCTCCTTCAGCTCCCCATCAGGAGCACAGGTCCTGTCCCACTTCCACATTTCGTTTTCTTCCTTTTCTCTGTTTCATCCTACCTGGTTACATGGGGATCTTTCCTTGTCTGTTTAGGTGTCTGAGGTCCCCTGCTCATGTTCAGCAGGTGCTCTGTGAGAAATGTTCCATTTGTAGATGTATTCTTTCTTCTTATTGAAGTATAGTTTATTTACAATGGTGTGTCCATCTCTGCTGTACAGCAAAGTGACTCAGTTATACACATATAGACATTCTTTTTTTTTAATATTCTTTGCCATTATGGTTTACCACAGGATATTGAATATAGTTTCCTGTGCTATACAGAAGGATCTTATTGTTGGAGTTTGGGATTAGCAGATGTAAACTATTATATATAGGAAGGATAAACAACAAGGTCCTGCTGTAGATGTATTCTTGATGCCCCTGTGGGAAGAGGTGAACTCCACCTCTTGATCCCTCCTGATTGTATGATTTTTATACTTTTGTTTTGTTACTGTAGTGTATAAAGTTGATTGATTTGGGAATACTGAACTATTCTTGCATCCCTGGGGTAAATCTCACTTGTTCATTTCTTCTTTTGCTCTTTTCCCTTGTGATTTGATGACTAACTTTATTGTTATGTCAGATTCATGTCTTTTTGTGTTTGTGTATCTATTATAGATTATTGATTTGTAGTTACTATGAAATTTATATATAGCAATCTATATAAATGTAATTATTTTAAGTTGCTGATCTCTTAATTTCAGATGCATTTTAAGAGCCCTGCATTTTTACTACAATTCTGCAATGGTTACTCTTTTTGACATCATGTTTTATATCTTTTTGTTTTGCATCTCCCTTAAGTACTTGTTGCGGATATAGGTGATTTATTGCTTTTGTCTTTTAACCTTCTTACTAGCTTTATAATTGTTGATTTACTACCTTTATCATATATTTGCCTTTACCAATGAGACTTTTCTTTTTGTAATTATAATATTTCTATTTGTTGCCCTTTCTTTTTCTTTTAGGGAAGTTCCTTTAACATTTCGTGTAAAGATGGATTGGTGATGCTGAACTCTTAGATTTTTCTTGCCTGTAAACCTTTGATCTCTCCATCAAATTTGAATGAAAGTCTTGTCAGGTAGAATATTCTCGGTTGTAGGTTTTTCTCTTTCATCACTTTAAATATACCATGCCACTCCCTTCTGGCTTGCAGAGATGCTGCTGAAATATCAGCTGATAACCTTATGGGAGTTCCCTTGTAACTTGTTGTTCTTCCCAGGGTGCTTTTAACATTCTCTTTATCTTTAATTTTTGCATTTCAGTTACACTGTATCTTGGTGTGTTCCTATTTGGCTTGATCCTGTTTGGGACTCGCTATTCTTCCTTGACCTGAATGTATGTTTTCTTTCTCAGGCTAGGGAAATTTTCAGTCTTATGTCTTCAACTGTGTCCTCTGCTTCTTTCTCTTTTCTCCTGGGACCGCAATAATGTGAATGTTAGGCCTCTTGATGTTGTCTCAGAGGTCTCTTGAACTGTTGTCGTTTAAAAAATCTTTTTTCTATTCAGCTTCAGTGATTTTCACTACTCTATCTTCCAGTTTGCTGATTCATTCCTCTGTATCATCTAATCTTTTGTTGATTCCTTCTAGTGTATTTTTTCTTTCAGTTATTTTATTCTTCATGTCTATGTGATTCTTCTTTAGATTTTCTAACTCTTTGTTAGAAATGTCTGACTTCTGATTGTGTTCCTCTTATCTCAAGCTCTTGATCATCTTTACAATCATTACCTTTAACTCTTCTTCAAGTAGATTTCTTATCTGCACTTCACTTAGTTCTTCTTCTTGGGTTTTATGTCATTACTTCATTTGGAATATATCCCTTTGTTGTCCCATTTTGCCTAATTCACTGTTTTTATTTCTCTATACATGGTAGGCTGCTTACTTTTCCCAAATTTGAAGAAGTGGCTTTATATAGGAGATGTCCTATGAGGCCTTGCAACATACTTCCATCTGGTCACCAGAGCTATATGCTCTAAGTGTTCCTTCTATGTAGCTGCTGTGGGGGGCTGAGTATTGTGGGCTGTCTGGTAGGCTTGGCTGGTCCCAGAACTGGTGGGAGCACACTAGTTGTGGGTCTGTATACCAGGGAAGCTAGCTGATGGTTCCAAGTTGTCCCAGAGCTGGTGTTGGCTAGGTGGTGGACATGACCACGGTCCAGGGAGTCCTGGGGCTGGTGCCAACTTGTTGATGGGTGGGCTGGGTCCTGGTGTCTCTGGCTGGAGGGTCTAGGATTCCCAGAGTTGATATGGCCAGCTGTTATGTGGACCTGGGTCTGGCTGGCTGGCTATGGGACCCTGGTGTTTCCCAGGAGTAGTACCTGTGCTCTGCACTATGGGGCTGGATCCTGGGCCCTTTGGTGGGTTCTTACACTCTTCTGTAAATCCATATATTAACCCTTCATATAATGTATTTTTCTCATTTTTAGATAGAGAAGTGGCATAAAGAAACATACAGATTTCCAAGAGAACATTGATAGGACTGCAGGATAGGCTGGACTGAGGGAATAGAATTTAGAGATCAAGAAAAAGAAAGATGGGGATAGAGAGAAGATGACAGAAGAGTAAGACACAGAGATCACCTTCCTCCCCACAAATATATCAGAAATATATCTACACGTGGAACTGCTCCTATAGAACACCCACTGAACGATGGCAGAAGACCTCAGACCTCCCAAAAGGCAAGAAACTCCCCATGTACCTGGGTAGGGCAAAAGAAAAAACAGAGACAAAAGAATAGGGACGGGGCCTGCACCAGTGAGAGGGAGCTGTGAAGGAGGAAAGGTTTCCACATACTAGAAGCCCCTTCACGGGCAGAGACTGTGGGTGGCAGAAGAGGATGCTTCAGAGCCATGGAGGAGAGCGCAGTAACAGGGTGCAGAGGGCAAAGCGGACAGATTCCCGCACAGAGGATCAGTGCCGACCAGCACTCACCAGCCTGAGAGTCTTGTCTGCTCACCTGCCGGGGCGGGTGGGGGCTGGGAACTGAGGCTCAGGCTTCGGTCGGATGGCAGGGAGAGGACTGGTGGTGTGAACACAACCTGAAGGGGGCTAGTGCACCACGGCTAGCCAGGAGGGAGTCAGGTAAAAAGTCTGGAGCTGCCGAAGAGGCAAGAGACACTTTCTTCACTCTTTGCTTCCTGGTACGCTAGGAGAGCGGATTAAGGTCGCCGCTTAATAGAGCTCCAGAAAAGGGTGCAAGCCATGGCTATCAGCATGGACACCAGAGACGGGCATGAGACACTAAGGCCACTGCTGCCACCAGCAAGAGGCCTGTGTGTGAGCACAGGTCACTCTCCACACCTCTGCTCCCGGGAGCCTGTGCAGCCCGCCACTGCCAGGGTCCCCGGATCCAGGAACAACTTCCCCGGGGGAACTCACGGCATGCCTCAGGCTAGTGCAATGTCACGCCGGCCTCTGCCGCCGAAGTCTCGCCCCACACTCCATGCCCCTCCCTCCCCCCGGCCTGAGTGAGCCAGAGACCCTGAATCAGCTGCTCCTTTAACCCCGTCCTGTCTGAGTGAAGAACAGATGCCCTACAGTGACTTATAGGCAGAGGAGGGGCCAAATCCAAAGCTGAACCCCAGGAGCTGTGCAAACAAAGAAGAGAAAGGGAAATCTCTCCCAGCAGCCTCAGAAGCTCCACAATCAACTTGATGTACCCTGCATCTGTGGAATACCTGAATAAACAATGAATCATCCCAAATTGAGGAGGTGGACTTTGGGAGCAAGATATATTATTTTTTCCCCTTTTTCTCTTTTTTTGAGTGTGTATGTATATGCCTCTGTGTGAGATTTTGTCTGTATAGCTTTGCTTTCATCATTTGTCCTAGGGTTCTCACTGTCCCGTTTTTTTTTTTGTTTTGTTTTGTTTTTAAACTTTTTCTTCTTCATAATTATTTTTTATTTTAATAACTTTATTTTACTTTATCCTACTTTATTTTATCCTCTTTCTTTCTTGCTTGCTTGATTGATTGATTGCTTGTTTTCTTTCTTTCTATTTATTTGCCCTTTTATTCTGAGCAGTGTGGATATGAGGCTCTTGGTGCTCCAGCCAGGCGTCAGGGCTGTGCCTCTGAGGTGGGCCTAGGGTTCTCACTGTCCCGTTTTTTTTTTTGTTTTGTTTTGTTTTTAAACTTTTTCTTCTTCATAATTATTTTTTATTTTAATAACTTTATTTTACTTTATCCTACTTTATTTTATCCTCTTTCTTTCTTGCTTGCTTGATTGATTGATTGCTTGTTTTCTTTCTTTCTATTTATTTGCCCTTTTATTCTGAGCAGTGTGGATATGAGGCTCTTGGTGCTCCAGCCAGGCGCCGGGGCTGTGCCTCTGAGGTGGGAGAACCAAATTCAGGACACTGGTCCACAAGAGACCTCCCAGCTCCATGTAATATCAAATAGCGAAAATCTCCCAGAGATCTCCATCTCAACACCAAGATCCAGCATCACTCAACGACCAGTAAGCTACAGTGCTGGACACCCTATGCCAAACAGCTAATAAGACAGGAACACAGCCCCATCCATTAGCAGAGAGGTGGCTAAAATCATAATAAGGCTACTGACACCCCAAAACACACCACCAGACGTGGACCGGCCCACCAGAAAAACAAGATCCAGCCTTATCCACCAGAACATAGGCACTAGTCCCCTCAACCAGGAAACCTACTCAACCCACTGAACCAACCTTAGCCACTGGGACAGACACCAAAATCAACGGAAACTACGAACCTGCAGCCTGCAAAAAGGAGACCCAAAACACAGTAAGCAAAATGAAAAGACAGAAAAACACACAGCAGATGAAGGAGCAAGGTAAAAACCCACCAGACCTAAAAAATGAAGAGGAAATAGGCAGTCTACCTGAAAAAGAATTCAGAATAATGATAGTAAAGATGATCCAAAATCTTGGAAATAGAAGAGACAAAATGAAAGAAACATTTAACAAGGATCTAGAACTAAAGAGGAAGCAAGCATCGATGAACAACACAATAAATGAAATTAAAAATACTGTAGAAGGGATCAATAGCAGAATAACTGAGGCAGAAGAATGGATAAGTGACCTGGAAGGTAAAATAGTGGAAATAACTATTGTAGAGCAGAATAAAGAAAAAATAATGAAAAGAACCTGAGGACAGTCTCAGAGACCTCTGTGACAACATTAAACACACAAACATTCGAATTATAGGGGTACCAGAAGAAGAAGAGAAAAAGAATGGGACTGAGAAAATATTTGAAGAGGTTGTAGTTGAAAACTTCCCTAATATGGGAAAGGAAATAGTTATTCAAGTCCAGGAAGCACAGAGAGTCCCATACAGGATGAATCTAAGGGAAAAAACTACAAACAAGATTACTCTACGCAGCAAGGATCTCATTCAGATTTGATGGAGAAATTAAAACCTTTACAGACAAGCAAAAGCTGAGAGAGTTTAGCACCACCAAACAAGCTTTACAACAAATACTAAAGGAATTTCTCTAGGCAAGAAACACAAGAGAAGGAAAGGAGCTACAAGAACAAACCTGAAACAATTAAGTAAATGGTAATAGGAACATACATATTGATAATTACCTTAAATGGAAATGGATTAAATGATCCCACCAAGAGACACAGACTGACTGAATGGATACAAAAACAAGACCCGTATATAGGTTGTCTGCAAGAGATCCACTTCAGACCTAGGGACACATACAGACGGAAAGTGATGGCATGGAAAAGACATTGCATGCAAATGGAAATCATAAAAAAGCTGGAGTAGCAATTCTCATATCAGACAAAATAGACTTTAAAATGAATACTATTACAAGAGACAAAGAAGGACACTACATAATGATCAAGGGATCAACCCAAGAAGATATAACAATTGTAAATATTTATGCACCCAACATAGGAGCACCTCAATACATAAAGAAAATACTAACAGCCATAAAAGGAGAAATCGACAGTAACACATTCATAGTAGGGGATTTTACCACCCCACTTTCACCAAAGGACAGATCATCCAAAATGAAAATAAATAAGGAAATACAAGCTTTAAATATTACATTAAACAAGATGGACTTAATTGATATTTATAGGACATTCCATCCAAAAACAACAGAATACACCTTTTTCTCAAGTGCTCATGGAACACTCTCCTGGATAGATCATATCGTGGGTCACAAATCAAGCCTTGGTAAATTTAAGAAAATTGAAATGGTATCAAGTATCTCTTCCGACCACAACACTGTGAGACTAGATATCAATTACAGGAAAAGTTCTGTAAAAAATAAAAACACATGGAGGCTAAACAATACACTACTTAGTAATGAAGTGATCATTGAAGAAATCCAAAAATATCTATAAACAAGTGACAATGGAGACAAAACGACTCAAAATGTATGGGATGCAGCAAAAGCAGTTCTGAGAGGGAAGTTTATAGCAATACAATTCTACCTTAAGAAACAGGAAACATCTCGAATAAACAACATAACCTTGCACCTAAAGTAATTAGAGAAAGAAGAAAAAATAAAACCCCAAATTTAGCAGAAGGGAAGAAATCATAAAGGTCAAATCAAAAATAAATGAAGGAAATGATAGCAAAGATCAATAAAACTAAAAGCTGGTTCTCTGAGAAGATAAACAAAATTGAAAAATCATTAGCCAGACTCATCAAGGAAAAAAGGGAGAAGACTCAAATCAATAGAATTAGAAATGAAAAAGAAGAAACAACTGACACCGCAGAAATACAAATCATCATGAGAGATTACTACAAGCAACTGTATACCAATAAAATGGAAAACCTGGAAGAAATGGACATATCTTAGAAATGCACAACCTGCCGAGACTGTATCAGGAAGAAATAGAAAATATGAACAGACCAATCACAAGCACTGAAATTGAAACTGTGATTTAAAATCTCCCAACAAACAAAAGCCCAGGACCAGATGGCTTCACAGGGGAATTCTATCAAACACTTAGAGAAGAGCTAACACCTATCCTTCTCAAACTCTTCCAAAATATAGCAGAAGGAGGAACTCTCCCAAACTCATTCTATGAGGCCACCATCACCCTGATACCAAACTCAGGCAAAGATGTCACAAAGAAAGATAACTACAGGCCAATATCACTGATGAACATAGATGCCAAAATCCTCAACAAATTATTAGCAAATAGAATCCAACAGCACATTAAAAGGATCATACACCATGATCAAGTGGGGTTTATTCCAGGAATGCAAGGATACTTCAATATACGCAAATCAAACAACGTGATACACCGTATTAACAAATTGAAGGATAAAAACCATATGATCATCTCAATAGATGCAGAGAAA
>NC_041229.1:27296478-27297309 GCF_002837175.3 Physeter macrocephalus
ATAGATGGAGCGATATACCATGTTCTTGGATTGGAAGAATCAACATTGTGAAAATGACTCTACTACCCAAAGCAATCTACATATTCAATGCAATCCGTATCAAACTACCACTGGCATTTTTCACAGAACTAGAACAAAAAATTTCACAATTTGTATGGAAACACAAAAAACCCCGAATAGCCAAAGCAATCTTGAGAACGAAAAATGGAGCTGGAGGAATCAGGCTTGCTGACTTCAGACTACACTACAAAGCTACAGTAATTAAGACACTACGGTACTCCACAAAAACAGAAATATAGATCTATGGAACAGGATAGAAAACTCAGACATAAACCCAAACACATATGGTCACCTTATCTTTGATAAGAGAGGCAAGAATATACAGTGGTGAAAAGACACCCCTACAATAAGTGGTGCTGGGAAAACTGGACAGGTACATGTAAAAGTATGAGATTAGAACACTCCCTAACACCATACACAAAAATAAGCTCAAAATGGATTAAAGACCTAAATGTAAGGCCAGACACTATCAAACTCTTAGAGGAAAACACAGGCAGAACACTCTATGACATAAATCACAGCAAGATCCTTTTTGACCCACCTCCTAGAGATGTCAAAGTATTAATCTCCAAAATTTACAAGCAGCTCATGAAGCTCAATATCAAAAAAACAAAAAACCCAATCCAAAAATGGGCAGAAGACCTAAATAGACATTTCTCCAAAGAAGATATACAGATTGCCAACAAACACATGAAAGAATGCTCAACATCATTAATCATTAGAGAAATGCAAATCAAAACGACAATGAGATATCATCACACACCGGTCAGA
>NC_041229.1:27297350-27300363 GCF_002837175.3 Physeter macrocephalus
CCCAGCAATCCCACTACTGGGCATATACACTGAGAAAACCATAATTCAAAAAGAGTTATGTACCAAAATGTTCATTGCAGCTCTATTTACAATAGCCAGGAGATGGAAGCAACCTAAGTGTCCATCATCAGATGAATGGATAAAGAAAATGTGGCACATATATACAATGGAATATTACTCAGCCATAAAAAGAAATGAATTTGAGTTATTTGTATTGAGGTGGATGGACCTAGAGTCTGTCATACAGAGTGAAGTAAGTCAGAAAGAGAAAAACAAATACTGTATATTAACGCATATATATGGAATCTAAGAAAAAAAAAAGTTCATGAAGTACCTAGGGGTAAGTGGGAATGAAGATGCAGACCTACTAGAGAATGTACTTGAGGATGTGGGGAGGGGGAAGGGTAGGCTGCGACAAAGTGAGAGAGTGGCATGGACATATATACACTACCAAACGTAGAATAGATAGCTAGTGGGAAGCAGCTGCATAGCACAGGGTGATCAGCTTGGTCCTTTGTGACCACCTAGAGGGGTGGGATAGGGAGGGTGGGAGTGAGGCAGACACAAGTGGGAAGAGATATGGGAACGTGTATATTTATAAATGATTTACTTTGTTATAAAGCAGAAAATAACACACCATTGTAAAGCAATTTTACTCCAATAAAGATGTTTAAAAAAAAATACAGCAAATCAGAACATGTCCCTGCTGTGCTTCAGGCTCACTGGCCTTACTTTATGTGCCATGAATATGCCATGCTGCTTCTCACTTTAGATACTTTTCTTGTGCAGTTCCCTCTGCCTGAAATGCTTGTCTCTTATACTCAGCTTCCTGTGTAACTCCTCCTGGACCTTTAGTTCTCAGTATAGATACCCTTTCTCAGGGGGATTTTTCCCAGCCCCCCTTCACTATGAGTGGTAGACCCTCTTATCACTGGGTACTTGACAACTCTGGTGTAGAGGCTAAATTTGGTTGAGTATTGCCAGACAAGTGTCCAGAATGGTTGCTCAAGCCCAGACTCTCACCATCAGTACATGAAGGTTCTTGTATCCCCACATGACTGCCAGCACTTCGTGTGATTCGGTTTTCTAATTTTTACAAATATGATGGGTGTAAAGTAATATTTCACTGTTTTTTCTAAAATTTGCACTTCTCTAATCATTAGCAAAATTGAGCATGTCTTCATATACCTGATAACTCCATGGGTTTCCTCTTTTGTGATCTGTCTGTTCCTATCCTTTGTCCATTTTTCTTTGGCGTTCCTGTCTTTCTTGCTGATTTCCCAAAGCACCTTTATATTCCGGATGTTTAACCTCTGGTTATTTCAGCCATAGCAAGTTGATATTTGCTGTTATGTCTGTTAACTTTGTGTATAGGGTCTTTCATTAAACAGAAATTGTAAATTTTTTTTTTGCCATGTCGTGCGGCTTGTGGGATCTTAGTTCACCAAACAGGAATTGAACGCATGCCCCCTGCAGTGGAAGCAGGGAGTCCTAACCACTGGACCACCAGGAAATCCCCCAGAAATTGTAAATTTTGATGTGTATACTGTTATTAACATTCTTCCTTGTGGTTTGTACTTTCGAAGTTTTGTTCAGAAAGTCCCTCCCCATATCAATGTCACATAGGCTATTTTTTTCTATTAATTTATAGTGTTTCCTTTTACATGAAAGTCTTTAACCCGTCTGGAGTCACTGTTTGTATATGGTGTGGGGTAGGGCTCCAGCTTATTTTCTTCCAGTTTTCCAAACACCATCTACCTTTCTGGCCTTAGAACATATCCTAATACCTGGTAAGTAAGTCTACCTTCTTTACTTCTCTTTTTCAGAATTAATTTAGCTCTTCACAGACCTTTATTCTTTTATATAGATATTTATTTATTGAGATATAATTCACATACCATAAAGTTCATCATTTTAAAGTGTACAATTCAATATATTCTCTCAGAGCATTAATGTCTTCATCTGTAAAGAGAACAATTCCATCTCAAGAAATTGTCATTGGGACTAAATGGTATTTTAAAGGTACTTTTGAATAAAAGGACATTGTTAATTGTTAGATAAAGATATCTTTACTTGAAATGAAGATAAGTCATATACTGCCTTAAAAAAAAGTGTAAAATTCAATGGATTTTAGTATATTCAGCCATCACCACTATCTAACACCAAAACATTTTCATCACCTCAAAAAGACACCCTGTACTTATTTGCTGTAACTGCCCCCCGCACCCACTGCCATTCCGTTCTCTTCTCCCCTCAACCCTTGGCAACCACTAATTAATATTCTATCTCCATGGATTTGCCTATTCTGGGCATTTCACATAAACGGAATCATGCAATATGTGGCTTTTTGTGTCTGGCTTTTTTCACAACATATTTTCCAGTTTCATCCATATTGTAGCATGTATCAGTACTTCATTTCTTTTTATGGACAAATAATATTCCATTGTATGGATGTACCTCATTTTATCTATCCATTCAAACATTTGAGTTGTTTCTATGTGGGGGCTATTATGAAAAATGCTGCTTTGGGGGCTATTATGAAAAATGCTGCTTTGAACATTCATGCATAAGCCTTGTGTGGACTCTTTATATACATTTTTCAAATGTTTCATTGATTTTCTTTAAAATATTCAGCTGGGATTTAAATTAAGATTATATTGAAATTATATATTAACTAGGATATAATTGAAATATTTATAATATGAAATAGTCTCATCCAAGAGCAAAAAAAATAAAAAAATAAAATAAATAAAAGGAATCCAAATCGGAAAAGAAGAAGTAAAGCTGTCACTGTTTGCAAATGACATCATACTATATATAGAGAATCCTAAAGATGCTAGTAGAGCTAAACAATGAATTTGGTAAACTATCAGGATAAAAAATTAATGCACAGAAATCTCTGGCATTCATATATATTAATGATGAAAAATATGAGAGTGAAATTAAGAAAACACTCCCATTTACCATTGCAACAAAAAGAATAAAATATCTAGGAATAAACCTACCTAAGGAG
>NC_041229.1:27300487-27301623 GCF_002837175.3 Physeter macrocephalus
CAAACATTTGGAGAAATATACCATGTTCTTGGATTGGAAGAATCAATATTGTGAAAATGACTCTACTACCCAAAGCAATCTACATATTCAGTGCAATCTCTATCAAACTACCACTGGCATTTTTAAAAGAAATATAACAAAAAATTTCACAATTTTTATGGAAACACAAAAGACCCCGAATAGCCAAAGCAATCTTGAGAACAGAAAATGGAGCTGGAGGAATCAGTTTCCCTGACTTCAGACTATACTACAAAGCTACAGTAATCAAGACAGTATGGTACTCCACAAAAACAGAAATATAGATCAGTGGAACAGGATAGAAAGCCCAGAGATAAACCCACACACATATGGTCACTTTATCTTTGATAAAGGAGGAAAGAATATACAGTGGAGAAAAGACAGCCTCTTCAATAAGTGGTGTTGGGAAAACTGGACAGCTACATGTAAAAGTATGAAATTAGCAAACTCCCTAACACCATACACAAAAATAAGCTCAGAATAGGTTAAAGACCTAAATGTAAGGCCAGACACTATCAAACTCTTAGAGGAAAACATAGGCAGAACACTCTATGACATAAATCACAGCAAGATCCTTTTTGACCCCCTCCTAGACAAATGGAAATAAAAAGAAAAATAAACAAATGGGATCTAATGAAACTTAAACATTTCTGCACAGCAAAGGAAACCATAAACAAGACCAAAAGACAACCCTCAGAATGGGAGAAAATAGTTGCAAATGAAGCAACTGACAAAGGATTAATCTCCAAAATTTACAAGCAACTCATGCAGCTCAATAACAAAAACCAAACAACCCAATCTAAAAATGGGCAGAAGACCTAAATAGACATTTCTCCAAAGAAGATATACAGATTGCCAACAAACACATGAAAGAATTCTCAACATCATTAATCATTAGAGAAATGCAATTCAAAACTACAATTAGATATCATCTCACAGCCGTCCGAATGACCATCATCAAAAAATCTAGAAACAATAAATGCTGGAGAGGGTGTGGAGAAAAGGGAACACTCTTGCACTGTTGGTGGGAACGTAAATTGGTACAGCCACTATGCAGAACAGTATGGAGGTTCCTTAAACATCTAAAAATAGAACTACCATATGACCCAGCAATCCCA
>NC_041229.1:27301640-27355113 GCF_002837175.3 Physeter macrocephalus
AGCTCTATTTACAATAGCCAAGGCATGGAAGCAACCTAAGTGTCCATCAACAGATGAATGGATAAAGAAGATATGGCACATATATACAATGGAATACTACTCAGCCATAAAAAGAAATGAATTTGAGTTATTTGTAGTGAGGTGGATGGACCTGGAGTCTGTCATACAGAGTGAAGTAAGTCAGAAGGAGGAAAACAAATACCTTATGCTAACACATATAATTGGAATCTAAGAAAAAAAAAAGGTCATGAAGAGCCTAGGGATAGGACGGGAATAAAACACAGACTTACTAGAGCATGGACTTGAGGATATGGAGAGGTGGAAGGGTAAGCTGTGACAAAGTGAGAGAGTGCCATGGACATATATACACTGCCAAACGTAGGGTGGATAGGTAGTGCGAAGCAGCCGCATGGCACAGGGAGATCAGCCAAGTGGTTTGTGACCACCTAGAGTGGTGGGATAGGGAGAGTGGGAGGGAGGGAGTTGCAAGAAGGAAGAGATATGGGAACATATGTATATGTATAACTGATTCACTTTGTTGTAAAGCAGAAACTAACACACCATTGTAAAGCAATTATCCTCCAATAAAGATGTTAAAAAAGAGAAAAAGAAAAAGAAAGATGGTTGCTGATTTCCAGCTTGAGTAAATGGGTTGATGATTATGTTATGCAATATAGGTATTAAAAAATGAAAAGATTTGGAGTAAGACATGTAGTGGATTTGTGACTTGTTGATTACCTCAAGATACATAATGGAGACCTCTACTTGGCAATACAATATATGGATCCAAGGCTCAGCTGAGATCTGAATCAAACGTGATAAGTCACACCTTGGATGTGACAAGGAAACTAAGGGAGGTGGTGTATAGAGGGAAGAGAAGAGGAGCTAGGAAACCTCTAGAAATGGAGTGAGCAAAGAAAAGAAGCTCATGAAGGATGAAGGCAAGTGATACTAAGAACACTGCCAGGAAAAAATGGTGTTATAGATTTCAGGTGAAAAGAGAGAATAATAACTGTGCCACATGCTAAAATGAGCAGACAAAATGTAATCTGAAAATTGGTCATTAGAAATGAAAAACTGATGATAGAATTCCAAAAGCAATTTCAGTTTATCAGTTAGTGAAAGAACTCAGTTTTAGTGGGTTGAGGGCAAATAGGAAAGGACAGCAAGAACATCAGTGGAAATTAACTAAGTTGACAACCTCTTCTGTGTTTTTGAGCAAACCATTTTTTCTATCTAAAGCAAGCTTTTTCCTTTACGTTTGTATCTTTGTTTTCCCTTACTTTCTTTCTCCCAATCCTCACTTTTTTCCTGATTCTCCTGCTAAATACAATTGCTCAATTGTTTGCATCTCTACAGCACCAGATACTATTAGCGTCATACTTTACTGCAGACATTTCAGTTCATGTTCATGTAACTTATGAGAGTTGAAGCTCCTCAGAGCTAGTGGTGCATCTATTACAGATCCTGTTTCATTGAGGCAGGACCTCCCACCTTTTGAAGGCATCTCTATGGGGCTTGGTAAAAAGGTTAATCAACTCTTCAATATATTGAATAATTATAATGAGTAATTAACTGCAAAGTAAAAAGGAAAATACTAAATTATGAATTCGTATCCAACTTCAAAGTAATGTTTTCCACTTTCTAAGGAGAAACTTGAGCTTCCTGTGAACATTAATTTATTGTAAAATCAGGTTTTATGCTTTGAATGGATAAGTGAATTCATAACTTTTTAGTTGTGATCTATTCATGTGTTTGTGAGTTTTCATCTATGAGAAACTTTGTTAGAATTTGGTGATGAAAATATCAACCCTTTATTTAATAATAATTTATCACTTTTCCTGAGTTGAAATGATTAATTTATTTAAATTTTCTTTAATTCACAACTTTATATTGAACTTTCTTGCAACAATGGGTATGGACTTTGGATATAATATAAGTTTTCATATTAAGTATTTCAAAATAATTATTATATAATATTATAATTATTAATTTGTAGAATTCACATACATTCTTGGGCATGCAATGTAAATCCAGTGCAATGAACATCAGCTTCAAAGGGACAGAAATATTCAGCATATGTGAAGACAAAATTTGTGAGTGGCTACCTGAAGAGTTAACTATCAGGAGCCTCATTCAAATTTTCTGTTCCCTAGGCCCCAATTGACAGTACTTTGGGCTGAGTGAAAAGCTCCATGGGCACTGGGAAAAGGAATTCCTCCAAAAATCCCACCCCTCTGTAATGGACAGTAGCTGTTCTGTAGCTGGCTGCTGAGGTAGACCTTCATGTGGTCGAACAACTTTGTGACTGTCCTCTGTACCTGGTATAGGAGCAGTGAGTGCTCATTATCTTTAATAGCTCACTGCCTGCAAGACAGAAGGGATTGATTCCATTTCACCCAGACCTCTCCCACAAAAGCCAGGGAAAAGTCTACTTTAATTTGGAGGTGACCAGCAAAAGAGTCTGGAAGCTCTAAGCTCCACCTGTTCATCCCAAGGACTGAAGTCAGTATCTTATGATATATCTATAAGACTTCTACAGTGCACCATTGAGCTATTTGAAAGCTCTACTCTACAGAACATAGCAAAATGTTTTATCCATAGAATGAAAGGAAGGAGATAGAAAGAAAAAGAATGGAAAGGAAATAGCAGTCAGCTCTAAGAACACACACTGTCCATTACAGAATTCAGGAGCTTCTCTATAGAGAATAGAACCTAAAGAAGAAAGAATGATAGCCACTGTAAAACATAGTTGAGAGGTACAAAAGTTTGTGTCATTATTAACCACTTTTAATATCAAGATGCCGTGCTTTGAAGCAGGAGTCCAAGATATATAAGAATGCTCTGCTTGGAGACATACCTATCTCAAGTAACTGTAGTACAAAATGGAGTACAGTAAACCCAATAAGGGTAAGAACACAATACTGTGAGAATGCACTGATTAAGAGTGATTATTCTATATCCACAGGAGTTAAATCATTTCAAATATGTAATAAGCACATAAGTCTTTAAAACTTGACAGTTTCTTCATCTTTTACATAGCAATATCAAAGCAATTTGCAAATTTTCAAAAATCCAACATTTTTGTTTATGAAAGATAAATGACAGTAAAGCAATGCAAGAAAAATAAAAATATAATTTTTGTTTCTTTCTGATTCAGGAAAACTTTTGATTATATTCACTAATTTGGTAATACTCCTTGAATAACAATAATATGAGATATGAGTCTGATCTCTGAAAGAATTCTTAATTCTTGCAGCAGATTGTAAGAGCATGCAAAGATTGAGATTCTTTAATAATTCATGTACTCAAAGTATTCCAGGAAGATATATGTACTAGAAGATAAAATAATGGCCCAAATTATTAAGTGTTAAATTATTTTCATGGAAGGGTAATCCTAACTTATGTTCTCTGCATAAAAGACTGTGCACCTTACTCCCTAGAACGTAGCTCTAAGGATTTGTTGCAATGACATTATCAGTTGTCAGCAGGAGACCACTGACTTTTGTCATGAAATATTTATATTACCATTATATTAAATAGTTTATTGACTGGTTTCTTAATGGCTTGCAAAAAAATTGAAATGTTAGGAGACATTTTATGCAATGATTTTTTTTTCTTGTTGAATACATTTTAATAGTTAATGTTAAATGCTTCATAATGCTTTGTAGTAGCATTCAATACTCATGAAACTGCCAGTTACTATTAATGAACATTGATATCAATCTTTAAAACCTTCTGTTCAGGAAAGCATCAAAAGAAAATTAAGAAACGAAACAAAAATATTTTCTCAGATTAGTTATTTCATTTATAAATAATAGATTAAATGTTGAAATATATTTCATATGAGTAAACAACATGATGTAATCAAAACCATCAGCTTTGCTAGTTAAACATATACATATTGGCTAATATGAAAAATAATTTTAATATCTTGTAATTTAATTACAGTTCTTCCTAAATATGTATCAAATTAAAAATTTTAACTTAATTTTTTGCATATTTTTAAAGAAATTTTAAATGCAGTTATGATTTTTCAAGGCATATGTATCTAAATATTATATTAAAATTCTAAATATACTTTTAAAATACATATCTATATTTTTAATATAATTTTTACTTTAGAGTAGTTTTATATTAATAGGAAAATTACAAACATAGTGTAGACAATTCCCATAAACCCCACACCCAGTTCCCTACTATTAACATCTTTCACTAATATGGTACATTTTTGTCTGTCCTGGTTTATGTTCCATGTGATTCTGTGAAGAATGTGCATTCTGCTGTGATGGATAAGGTATTTTATAAATACTAGTTAGGTCAATTGATCCATAGTGCATGATCAGCTTTATCCTTACTAATTGTCTTCCTGCTGGATTTATCAGTTACTGACAGAGATGTTGAAGGCTCCAACTATAATAGTGAATGTCTATTTCTTTTTGCAGTTCTATAAATTTTTGCCTCATGTACTTTCATGCTCTGTTAAGTGCCTACACAGATAGAACTTTTATGTCTTTTGGAGAATTTCCCACTTTATCATTATGTTGTGTCCCTCATTACCCCAATAACCTTCCTTGTTCTGAAGTCAACTTTGTCAGCTATTAGTATGTAAACCTCTGCTTTCTTTTGATCACTGTTAGCATGATATATCTCTCCATCCCTTTACTTTTAACTTATCAGTGTCTTTATAGTTAAAGTGGGTTCTTATAGACAACACAACATGTGGTTGGGTCTTTTTAAAAACAATCTATTCTGACACTCTTCATCTATAATCAGTGCATTTAGATAAATTACAATGAAGTTTATGATAATCTATTTTACCACCTATAGTTTGTAAAGAACTTTCAACTGAGCTAAAGCTAATATTTAAAAGATAGATATGTTTATATATACATTAAATGTTTATGATAGCAAAATACTATAAACAAAGTGGAACTATATAAGTTTGAGAAAAATTATTGTGTTACTTAAAGGATTAATAGCCATAATATTTTAAAAGTTCTTATAACTGATAATTCTAATGGAGCAACAAGGAAATGGTAGGAATAGACAATTCAGAAGAGTAAACAAAATGGCACAAGTTATATCGTGAGGTGCTCCACTTCTGTAGGGAATACAAATGAAAGTAATGAAGAGCTAGGACAATTAAATTATAACATTTACACTTAGTAGTTTGACAAAATATTGGAGAATGTAATAGAGAGGACATGACTGGTGGTTGACAAGCGACCTGGACCCAGGCAATTAGAGGCTTCTCACACCTTCCCCTGACCTTGAAATGTAAGTTCTGTCCACTGTTCCCACAGCTGGAGCCATATTCAAGGACACAAACTTCAGAGAGCAATGTCTTGTAGAGACCACCTGGACTAAATATGTGACTGAACCCAGTTAAGGCCTCTATATAAACTTTTCAGATTCAGATGCAGCCACCCAAGATAAGGCTTGTAAGTACATTCCCTAGCTTATTAAATCTTCCGTGTACCGATCTGGAGCGGTCTGACTCTTTGGTCTTTCCTTGATCTTGGTGTACAGGGATCACTTTCTGATTTCACCAGGAAGCTTCCAAGTTTGCAAATTCACACAAAAGTTAAAGAATACTAACATTTTGTACTACAGAAGCTAAACAGTACTAACACTGTACTGACAAAAATATGGCACTTATATATTAATTGTGAAATATATTGCTACAACCATTTTCAACAGCAATCTGCCACATCTATTATGGTGAAAAGTTCATGTATAATTTGATGCAACAATCCAAGTCCTATGGATGTACCCCATAGGAAAGAGTGCATCAATACATCAGATTATATATAGGAAGATATCAATTGTGGCAGTGTTAGTATTAACAAAAGGGAGGAAGAAAGGAAGGAAAGAAGGAAAAAATGAGGAAGAAGGAAGGAAGGGAGGGAGGGAGGGAGGGAGGGAAAAAATGAATGGTTTCATAAATTATGGTATATCCCTACCATGGAATATCATGTAATTACTAGAAAGAAAGAAAGGTGTGGAGGGGTTTCTAGTCTGTTTTGCAAAGTGAGAAAAGCAAGATTCACAGGCATCTATAGATAATTATCCTATTCTGTAATACAAACTCTGAAAATGGCCTACATGTGTATATGTGTTATACATGTATATATAGACATGTACACTTATGTACATTTATATGTGTGTATATATTATATACTGTGCATGTACATACAGACATATGTATATATGATTGCATATTTAGAGAGAAGATAGAAGGGTTTACACCAAGTTATTGACCATTGTTACCTTGGGGTAGAAAGTTGGAAGTGTAGACTAGGGGATGTGGGGAAGAGGGAGGAAGGGGATAAAATATAATTGTCTATGATAAAAAAATACATATGATATATAGTTACTTAAAAGTATGGGTTTATATATAATTCATATGTATAATTCATAAAGATATTTATGAAAGGATGTTCACCGAAGTGTTGATTATTATGTCAGGAATAGCCTAATTTTAGGTGATTTTAAACTTTGTTCTTATAAATTTTATTATGTAAATTCTTTACAAAAATTCCTTTATAAATTTTAAAATATAATTTTAAACATAATAATGAGCTATATAAACTATAATCCATTTATAGTGCATACCATTAAATTTTGGATTGTAATTTGATTTCCTTGATTATTATGGACAATATTTTTAACTTTTAGATTATATGGCCAATGTTTTATTGTTGCTCTTTACTGAATAATAGTAATAGATATTTTATGATTGAAAAAATTTTAAATTAAATCTTTCTACTTACCTTCTATTTGGATTCTTCTGTTCATTCAGTGATATTGTAGCATTGTGATATATATTTTCTGGCTTAGGTTTAAAACAGGTAAAATAATTCCACTTAGCTTAAGTGCATTACCATTAGCAAATCAACTCTGTACTTTACAGTATATTTCAATTTTATAAATCTTTATTTTATAGAGGAAATAAGGTAAACTAATATTTTAGAGTTCTGTTATAGTCTCAAAAACATTAGCTTTGAGAATAGAAGGGCACATGAAAATATGAATGGTTATTTTTCTGTCTTGTTCTAGTCTCTACTTTTGCCTGTTGTTTAATCCTAACATATAGATGCCATCACTAGACTTATGATTCTGCTTACTAATATTTCTTTTTCATCTGTTTCCTTTAGAATTTTGTTCCATGACCATCTCATTGGCAATAATATATTTCAAAATATTCCATATTTTTAATTGCATAATATTATTTAAAGGGTTAAAATGATGTTTTTTCTATATTTGAGGAGGTAGAAACAACATAACTATGACACCAGGTCAGATCCATATTAGACTTTAATGTCCATGCTATCATAACTAGCACTTGAATATGAAACACTGCAGTATAAAAATGTTTTGATGTAATTAACTAAATGAGAAGAGGCCACAGAGTTGAAGCTATATCATTCCATCTTAAAATCTGATATCCTTACATGAACACAATGATCAATTTACTGAGCTCTTGCAGTCCCACAGTGACCAAAGCTCAACCACTGGGGAGATAAATGTTTTCAATTATTCAAGGATTCACTGAAGACCCTGTGAAGCAGAGAACAATTAAGAAATAGATAGACTTAAAGCATAGAATAAAGAACACTAAGCATCAAGGATAAAAATGACAAGGGTTAATAAATGCCAAGCACTAAAAACCTCTCCATTTTATCCCAGCTTGGTTATCTGTCTTTTTATACGTGATCTACTAATTCCTATTTATAAACTTTGAAGTCACCAACTACTGATGCTGAGTATTCAATACTTATTGATTCCTTTATGCCAGAGATGTCTAAGCTAAATATTGTAAACCTGTAAAACCTTATAAATACCTAAACAAATGTGGATTAGTATAGTTATTTTGTTTATGTATGGTGAAACTGTGGTGTAATCATATTTTGTTCTGGAAATGGAAAAGAGCCACCCATATATTTTTTCTCTATATGTTTGTGTAACTACAATCATTGTAACGGTTGTCACTTTTAAATATTCTGCTGTCATTATTTTGAGTTTCTATTGGAGTTCTGTTTGGGTTGATATTTGTTATACATACTAAACATGGTCAAAATAATGGAATCCTAAAGAGAAGAACTTCTGCTTTTTAAAAAATAAGAGCAGAAAACCAGCATTCTATGCCTGGCCACAGTTTCTTATTCAATTCTATTCTCAAACGCTGATTTACATGAAAGTGACCATTTTCTGGCTAATGAAGTGGCTTAGGAAGCTATTTCCTTACAATTGAGTATGTGATCAATACTCATATTTCCATCCTGAGGAAATTCTCTTTTTTTGTATTTTTTTTTTGCATTGTTTTTCTCCAACCAATACTAAAAAATGAATATCAGTGAGACAATGAAGTGAAAATAAATAGAATAAAATGTAACAGAATAAATACAATAAAGATTCATTAAAACATATGAATAAAAATTTTAAGTGGTAACTTTAGAGATCTCTAACATTGGAGGAGCTTGTAGAGATAGTGGAAGGATACATGTGTGTTTGTGTGTGCATATAACTCTAGTTCTTACCATGTTTACCCACTACTTCCAAATGCAAATACAATTTCTACTATTAGATGAAAACCTGTGTTCTTATTTTGATCAATAGTGACTCCTGATCACATACAGAAAATTTATCACACATCAGTAACAATAACCACAATAAACACGAACAAGTAATTGCCTTTGATGTGGTGTTTAGAGCATATAAAAGTGCTTTCTTTGAGCATTGATAGCTGTAGTTAATTTCCTTCTTTTACTTTCCTTCATTGATTTTTTGTGGTATGTGGGCCTCCCTCTGTTGTGGCCTCTCCCGTTGTGGAGCACAGGCTCCGGACGCGCAGGCTCAGCGGCCATGGCTCACGGGCCCAGCCAGTCCGCGGCATGTGGGATCCTCCCAGACTGGGGCGCGAACCCGGTTCCCCTGCATCGGCAGGCGGACGCGCAACCACTGCGCCACCAGGGAAGCCTTCCTTCATTGATTTTATACAACAATCATATCTTTCAAATTCGAACACTTATTCATGCTTTCGATAATTTTCTAGTGTAAATTTAATTGGTATTGTTTAACATAGCTCTGGTGGATTTATGCAATCTAACATTACTTAGATTGCATAAATCCACCAGGGATATAATTTTCAAGAAAAGTCTCTTCTTGAATAAAATATCATAATAAAACTCTCTTAAATCCAGAGAAAATCACTGTATTAACACTTGATTTTTTATTTAAGTGTCATTATCTTTCTATTCTTGAAAAAATGTTTCCAAAGTTGGCATTTCCTCCTTACTTTCAGCGTGCCTTTAAAATGTTATATTGTCATAACATTTTCTTTAATTGCCAAGAGTAACAAAAATTATAGTTTATTCCTATGACATTTTTATAAAGTAATTTAAGGAGTATAATTTTAGAAGGATGATTATTATTAACACAATGCTGTCTACAGAACAAAATGTGTTATTAATACCCTTGTATCATACATATCTTTTCAACACAGTGACTAGAAATAGATTTATCCTGGGCTTTATAGGATTATTTGATGGGAAGCTCAAATATTTTGTAGTCTGTCTTCCTACAAGCATGTTTGGATGATTACTTCATAAAGATGAGAAGAAGATGTGAAATAGGAAATTTAAATTATAGCTCTATAGAATAAGCAGTAGAAAACCTGATTGTTAAATAAATTTTATTTTTATAGGATGTCAGATTTGTTTTCTTCGTATTCCAGATCAAGTTTTGATCCTTAGTATTTTTAAAGTCTACACTATTTTATTTTTTTATTTTAATTTTTATTTATTTTTTTTTGTGTGGTATGCGGACCTCTCACTGTTGTGGCCTCTCCCGTTGTGGAGCACAGGCTCCGGACGCGCAGGTTCAGTGGCCATGGCTCACGGGCCCAGACGCTCCGCGGCATGTGGGATCTTCCCGGACCGGGGCACGAACACGTGTCCCCTGCATCGGCAGGCGGATTCTCAACCACTGTGCCACCAGGGAAGCCCTACACTATTTTAAATGTTCAACATTTTATATTTGTGAAACATAACCATAACATTTTTATTGACCTAAGTAAAGAATATTAAATGCAGAATACTCATTTTGTTTACTGTAAGGAAAAAGAAATTTTTGAGTTGATGGTGTAGAGTTAATCTAACAATCCTGAGAAGTTAGCACTATTTAACCAATCTAGTCAATATAGTCATTTTCATACAATATTTATTAAAACTATTCTATATATTTAAAGTTTTTTATATATGATACATATGTTATATAGCATATGTGCAGTTGAATGTACATTTGCAGAGGAATGTTCTGATATCTACTTACATGAAATGTTTTTGGACACCACTAAATGTATAATATTTGTACAATGAAAAAACAGTCAAGCAGAGGGAACAGCAAATTCAAAGGGCCTGAGTTCGGAGGAAGCAGGGTAACTTTGTGGAACTAAACTAAAGTCCATTTAGCTAAACCCACACAAAATGTAGTTAAATTATTTGGGCTTGGGTATTGGGCAGGCATGTCACATAAGACTTTATATACCATACTGAGCCTTTGTCCTGAGGGAAATACAGGGTTTCTAAAAGGCATTATGAAAAGACCTCATAGAATCCTATTTGCATTTTACAAAATCACTGTGGTTGCAATGTGAAAAATGTGTTAGAGTTGGGGGGTCAACATGGGTGTGGGGACACAAGACGTAAGGCTATTGCATTTGTGAAAAGTAATGTTATAAGAGAGGGTACTACCTCCTAAAACATTATTGAGGAGGTAAAAGTCACTGACAGAGTGATGGATTGGATATGGAGACTGCACCAGAGGTAACATAGGTAATTCCTATGCAAGTTTTGTCCTATGCAGCATTTAAGTCGCAGTATTAGAAACTACTGTGAATCATGGTTTTTCTGTTTCTGTTGATTGCTCCAATATTAAAGGCAAATTGTGGCCCAGCTCCAAAAAGTGCATAAGACTTGAAGCCAAGAATTTTGTGTACTGACCTCATTACTGTCTCCATTTGCTTTTGTAAATTTTGTTGTCTCTTTGTATCATTTTTCTAACTTATTAAACATACATTATGGCTTCCTGAGTTCTTTGAATTCTTGTAAGCCATCTTAATCATCTTTTAAATAATACATGGCAAAACTAATGGATACAAATTAAATTTAAAAATTTTAATGAATTAATTGAATTTCCAATAAAATGGTAACAGGTAAAATAGAATACTTATTAAAATATTAGTTAGTTAAACTGGAAAATAAAGGTAGTAATTCAAAATACTTATCAAATGATTGACACTTCCACTATTCTCCCCACCATATGCCTATTACTAATAAATCCTGACTCTTCTAATTAGATTGCTATAGCAGTATCATTAGGACATTCCAACATATATTTTAGTTTAAGAAATAGTTAATGATTGTATATTACCTGACATGGACTTTCTGGACACTGGAAAGTTAGAAATTAACAGATTATGGTCTTATTCTTTAGATATTTTAACACCCATACAGAAATTTTAGAAGGACACTCTAAAATTAGTGATAATAATTACCATAGTAGCAGCAGTGGCAGCAACTTCCTACCATGATGTACACTGGTAAGACACTATTAAAATTGGTTAAGAATAAACAGAATTTTGAAGTCCTGTAGACCATGAAAATTTTCTTGATTCTTATAATTTAAAATTTGGTTAATCAATTGATACCTACCTGATGGGAACTTTTCACTGGTATTCCAGAAAGCTCTGTTCTTAAGTTTATTGAACATGTTTACCAATGTCTTGGATGAAGAAACATAGGAATGGTCTTTAGCAGTGGAAAACATGTAGCTAGGAAATATAGAAAAATTCAGTATGATAGGTCAGTATTCACAAATGTCTCCATAGAAGATATATAAATATCAATCTAGAATATAGCATACAAAGTTTAGTAGTAGTATGTGTGGAACAGGCTTGAAGGTTTTATGTGGTAGTTAATTTGATAGAAATAACTATATGATATGATTACCAAAAATTTGGTGTATTCTTTGGCTATCTTAAGGTGAAATAAAAGATAGATTATTGTTTTAATCTTCTCGGACTGCCATAAAAAACGTCATAGACAGGGCGGCTTAAACAACAGAAATTTATTTTTTTCACAGTTCTGGAGATTGGGAAGTCCAAGATCAAGGTGTTGGCCAAGATCATTTTGGTTCCAGGTATATGCTTCTTTGCTGTGTCCTCACATGGAGGAGAGCAAGAGAGAGAGCTTTCTCCTGTTTGGTCTCATAAGGACACTAATCCTAGTGGATTGGTGTCTCATCCTTATGACCTCATTTAACCTTAATTGCCTGCATAAAGGCACTGTCTCCAAATAGAGTCACATTGGGGGTTGGGCTTCAACATACGAATTTGGGGTGAGGATATAAACATTCAGTCCATAACAAGTATTTTGCCTGAGGTCTGTAAAAGCTTATGTGGTTGTGTTACAGAAAATATTGTTTCCAGTTTTGGAGCCCACATTTTAAGAAATATGTAGATAAGTTTGCTGTGTTAATAAGAGAGCAACTGAGATGGTGATTAGTCTAGAAATTGGAACAAAAGTGGAACAAATGCAGACTAAGTGAAGTTTAGTTGAGAAAAGTGATTACTGTTGAAGAGAAGCAGCAAATGATTTGGATGGGCTGTCATGAGGAAGATACATTTTATTGAATGTCCCCACTATGTTCTAGGAAAACATCAGTGTGCCAGATGCTTCAGGAAGACAATGTCACTGAATACAGAAATCTTCATTTCCATATGCAGAGCCATCTGAAGAAAAAATGTCCTATCTTGAAAAGTATTGGCCTTCCAGTAATTTTAGATAGTTGAAAATAGGCTGGATAATTATTTTGTCAGAATGAGTTAGTAGAATTAAAATATTGGAGGAACGTTCCCATATTTTGAGGGTTGGTTTCCTGATGCTGGCTTTATCTTTATTAATATCTTTGAAATTTTCTCTGAGCAATCTACTCATTAAAATTTTAAGATTTTTGAGGACAATTATTATATTCATAATTAAAATTTTATACCTATACAGGATGCATTATAGTGCTAGGTATATCTATATATGCATATTTCATTCCAAAACTCATTTGCAAGTAAATTGCATTGAATTTTTAATTTGTAAATAAAATAAAACAAATACTGAGAATTGATCCAATTTGAAAAGTTTCATTAATGTTAAGGTCACTTCATGAAGGCTATTAAACTATTTCAAAAGAAGATTTATTTCAAAATTTTTTAAAGAATGATTAGGATCAGATTCCCCATGAAATGTGAAATTCTTTCTTTCAATTAGTTACTCAAAAGTTGATAGTGGCAACCTTCTTGATTAGAATTTCATTTTCAGACATTTTGAAACAAAGTGATTCAATGAAATAAATATTTGTATTATTGGATGTAGAAATAGATTAATGTTTAGAATGTCTATTTTCTCCAGTTCATGTTTCCCTGCTTAATAAGACATCTGAAATGAAGCTGCTGATGATAAAGATTTATACTTTTAAAGGTCTAGGAGATTCTGTGAATGAACATGAGAGATTATCTCACTAATATAAGCCACTTAACCAGTCCTAAGATAATTACTTTAAATGTTCATATATAAGCATTTATTATTTATGGTATACTTTATTTTCCCAACTTTATCAAGGAATAATTGACAAATATAATTTTATACTTTTAATGCATATGATTTCACCACTTATCTATATTTAAATTGATAGATATTATATAGATATTCTCTTTTATATATAAAAATGTATGATTACCAAGATTAAGATAGTAACACATTATCACTTTAGTTCACTATATTTTTCTATTTTTGGTGAGGATGCTTAAGATCTACTCTCAGCAGCTTTTAAGTATACAATACCGTGTTATTAATAATCTCCATGCTGTGCGTTTGTGTATTAGATCCTCTGAGTTTATTCTTCTTATAATTGAAACTTTGTACTGTTTGACCTGTATCTCCTCATTTTCCCTTCTACCCATCTCCTGGAAACCAGCATACTATGTTTCTACAAAACCAGCTTTTTTCCCACATGTAAATGATTATGATACAGTATTTTTCTTTCTCTACTTGTGTTATTTCACTTTGCATAACACCCTTCAAGTTCATCCACTTTGTCACAAGTGGCAGAATATCCTTCTATTTTATGGCTGAAAAATATAACACATTTTCTTTATGAATTCATCCACTGAAGGACAATTAAGTCCATATCTTGGCCTCTGTGCATAATGCTGCAGTGAATATGGGTGTGAGATATCTTGAGATTGTGATTTTATTTTCTTCAGATATATACCTGGGATTGGGATTGCTGGGTCATATGGTATTTCTATTTTTAATTTTTTGAGGATCTGCTATACTGTTTTCCCTTATGGCTGTACCAATATACATTCCACAAACAGTGTATAAGGATTCCCTTTCTCCACATCCTTGCCAACATTAGTTATCTCTGTCTTTTTGATAATAACCCTCCTAACAGGTGAGATATGACAATTTATGGTGGTTTTGGTTTACATTTCCCTTCTGATTAATAATGTTGAGCACTTTTTCATATACTTATTGGCTAACTGCATGTCTTCTTTGGAAAAATGTCTATTTTGGTAATTTATTCATCTTTTAATTGGATTATTTGCATTTTTGCAATTGACTTATATGAGTTCCTTATCTATTTAGTATTTTAACCCCTTATCAAGACATATGGTTTGCATATATTTTCTCCCATTCTATAGGTTGCCTTTTCAATTTATTGACTGTCCCCTTTGCTGTACAGAAGCTTTTTAGTTTTATGTAGTCCCACTTGTTTACTTTAGCTTTTGTTACCTGTACTTTTTGTGTCTTATCCAAGAAATCTTTGTCAAGACCGAAGTAAAGGAGCTATTTCCCAAAGTTCTCTGCTAAGAGTTTTACAGCTTCTTACATTTCAGTCTTGATCCACTTCAAGTTAATTTTTGTGAGTAATGTAAGATAGGGGTTTAATTTTATTATTTTCTATGTAGATCACCAGTTTTCCCAGCACCATGTATTGAAGAGATTATTCTTTTCCTATTGTGTGTTCTTGGCATTCTTGTCAAAATTAGATTGACTGTATACACATTGGTTTATATCTAGGCTCTCTTCTGCTCCACTGGTCTATGTTTCTATTTTTATGCCAATAACACACTGTTTCAATTACTATAACTTTGTAATATATCTTAAAATCAGGAAGTATGATGCCTCTAGCTTTGTTCTTTTTTCTCAAGATTGCTTTGGCTATTTGGGGTCTTTTGTGGTTCAATACACATTATAGGATAGTATTTTTTTTTTCTATTTCTGTGAAAAATGCCATTGGAATTTTGATAAGGATTGTATTGAATCTGTAGATCACTTTGGATTCTATACACATTTTCACAATGCTAATTCTTCCAATATAAGAAAATGGGACATCTTTCAATTTATGTGTATCTTCTTTAATTTCTTTGATCAATGTCTTATGGTTTTCAGTGTACAGGTCTTTCACCACTTTGATTGTTGCCTTCTTAATTTCTCTTCCAGATAGCTCATTGTTAATATATAGGAACAACTGATATTGTATGTTGATTTTGTAAGCTACAACTTTACTGAATTCATTTAGTAGTTTCAACAGTTTTTTTTTTTTGTTTATTTTGTTTTATTTTTGTGTGTGTGCAGTCTTTAGGATTTCCTGTATATAAGATCTGTAATCTGCAAACAGATATAATTTTACTTCTTCCTTTCCAAGATGGATAGCTTTTTTTCTTGCCTGACTGCTATGGCTCAGACTTCCAGTACTATGTTTAATAGAAATGGTGAGGGTGGACATCCTTGTCTTGTTCCTGATCTTAGAGGAAAAGCTTTTAACTTTTCACTGCTGAGTTTGATATTAGCTGTGAACTTGTCATATATGACCTTTATAATATTAAGGTACATTTTTTTCTATACCCAATTTGTTGAGGGTTTTTAATCATGAAACAATGTTGTATTTTGTCAAATGTTTTTTTCTGTATCTATTGTGATGATCATATAACTTTTATCCTTTATTTTTTAATGTGGTGTATCACATTGGTTGATTTGCATATATTAACCCATCCTTGCACCACAGGGATGAATCCCACCTCATTATGGTGTATAATCCTTTTAATGTGCTTTTGAATTCAGTTTGCTAGTATTGTATTGATGATATTTGCATATATGTTCATCAGGGATATTGGCCTGTAATTTTCTTTTCTTGTATTATCCTTACCTGGTTTCACTATCAGGATAATGTTGGTCTTGTAAAATGAGCTATATCAGAAGGCAAAAATAGACAGCAATGAAACAATAGTAGGGGGTTTCAATACTCCACTCTCAAAAACAGATAGATCATTCAGACAGAAAATCAATAAGAAATAATTGACCAGAACTACACTTTAGACCAATTGTGTTTAACTGACATATACAGAATATTCCATCCAGCAATAGCAGAATACACATTTTTTTCAAGTGCGCATTCTCCAGGATAGATCTAGATCACAAAACAAGTATTAACACATTTAAGATGATTGAAATAGTATCAAGCATATGATTGATATGATCAAATCAAGCATATGATTTTCCAACCATAATGATATGAAACTAGAAATTGATAATGGGAAGAAAGCTGGAAAATTAACAAATATGTGAAAATTAAACAGTACACTTCTGAACAACCAGTGTGTCACCAAAAGAAAACAAAGGAAAATTTAAAAATATTGAGTTGTATAGAAATCGAAACACAGCATACCAAAACTTATGGGATTCAGCAAAAGCAGTTCTAAGTAAGAGGAAGTTTATAAATGCCTTTATTAAGAAAAAAGAAAGATCTCAAACAACCCATCTTTACACCTCAAGAAACTAGAAAAGGAAGAACAAACTAAGCCTAATTTTTTTTTTCTTTTTTTCTTTTTTTTGTGGTACGTGGGCCTCTCACTGTTGTGGCCTCTCCCGTTGTGGAGCACAGGCTCCGGACGCGCAGGCTCAGCGGCCATGGCTCATGGGCCCAGCTGCTCCGCAGCATGTGGGATCTTCCCGAACCGGGGCATGAACCCGTATCCCCTGCATAGGCAGGCGGATTCTCAACCACTGCACCACCAGGGAAGCCCTAAGCCTAAATTTTGCAGAAGGAAGAAAATAATAAATATTAGTGCTGAAGTAAGAGAAATAGAAACATAGAAAGACAATAGAAAAGATCAACAAAACTGAGTTGGTTTTTTTAAAAAGATAAACAAAACTGACAAACTTTTAGCTAAATTAAGAAAAAGGGAGATGTCTCAAATTAATAAAATTATAAACATGTGAGGAGACATTACTGATGCCACAGAAATACAAAGGATCATGGAAGACTGTTATGATCAATTATATGCCAACAAATTAGATAACTTAGAAGAAATAAATTCCTAAAAACATACAACTCACCAAGACTGAATCATGAAGTAATAGGAAATTTAAACAGACCAAAAATGATCAAGGAGATTAAATCAGTAATCAAAAACTTCCCCCCAAAAATTCCAGGACAAGATGATTTTATAGGTAAATTCTATCAAAAATTTAAAGAAGAATTAATATCAATTATCCCCAATCTCTTTCAAATAATTGAAGAACTCCAAACTCCAATACTTCCAAACTCATTATTTAAAAATCTATTTATGTATAGGGTTAGAAAAAGCATAGTCTATACATTCTGTATGCATGGGCTATGTGCTAAATGTGTCACATGCTACTCTGAAAACTGTAAAACATTGATGAAGAAATTTGAAAATGATATGAGGAATTGAAAAGATATCCCATGTTTTTGGATTGGAAGAATTAATATTGTTAAGACTTCCATACTACGCAAAGTAATCTACAGATATAATGCAGTGCCTCAAAAATACCATGATATTTTTCACATAATGAGAACAAATAACCTTAAAATTTATATGGAACCTCAAAAGACTCTGAATTGCCAAAGCAATATTGAGAAAAAAACAATAACTAAACTGTAGGTATTCTGCTCCCTGACTTCAGACTATACTACAAAGCTACAGTAATAAAAACAGCATGGTACTGGTACAAAAACAGCCACATAAATCAATGGAACAGAACAGAAGACCCAGATATGAAACAATACAAAAAGAGACTCACAGATATAGAGAACAAACTAGTGGTTACCAGTGGGGAGAGGAAATAGGGGAGGGGCAAGATAGAGGTATGGGATTAAGAGGTACAAAGTACTCTGTATAAAATAGATAAGCTACAAGGATATATTGTACAGAACAGGGAAATATAGCCATTGTTTTGTAATAACTTTAAATGGAGTGTAATCTATAAAATATTTAATCTCTCTATTATACCTGAAACTAAGATAATATTGTACATCAACTCTACTCAATAAAAAATAAAATAAAAAAATAAAATTGTCACTCACTAATAGTAAACTAAACTATATTTATGTCATTCTAATACCTTGCTCCTATTATTCATGTCTTACTTTATAGGTATTAGTCTAATTCAATTTATTGGAAAATGTAATTTATAAACTTAGGTTGTTTGTAGGAAACTATACTGCAGTAATTTGGTACTTTTTTATTCAATATATGTAAGACAGTTTTAGAGTCTGATTGTGATGAAGGCATATAATTTCTTTAAATTGTGAAGACAATCATTTACATGTTTCAATAAATCAATAAAATATTTATTGAGTCTATTATAATTAGTTCTTAGAATACTATAATACATTTCCTGACAATGCTATTTCATTTTGGAAACATGTTCAGGAAATACTGTTGCATGAATTTCGGAAGATCAACCTCTTGCATATCAGGAGCATAATATAGATGAGATCAATTAATCATGTACAAAGCAATTATTTTAAGAACTAGTTTCTCTGGGGCAACTATTTGTAAGCTCTAGGACAGGAAACTGAAATATGTAGAGAACCTATATATAAGAAAAGCATATTACCCCAATAGCACATATACATAATTAACACAAGAGTATATAAAAATACATACATAAAAGTGTTTCATTTCACTAGTGATAAAAATGTAAATAAAACTTATAAAATTGCTTTCATACTCATAAAATTGGCACATCTTTTAAATTTAATATTCAATACTGGTGATTTTATGATGAGAAAAATATATCACATGAGAGAATATAACCAGTATAGGTTTCTTAATTATTCAATTATTTATTCTCTTTTCATGATCCCCATTCTCTTTTATAGTAAAGAATCAGAAGTCAATATAACTTATGTGCAGAAATGCATTTCTGTTTTACCTGTGATAAAAAATGTTGGAAAAAATCATCCAAATGTTTAATGGATAGATAAATTATTATATATCAATTCAAGTCAATATTATGAAGTCTTTGAAATTATATTTATGAAGGTCATTAATGATGAAAAAGTGTTTATGTTAGAATGTTAATTTTTAAAAAAGGATAATTTGATAGATCACAAATAAAAATAAGGTGCATTAGAAAAAAGAGACAGGAATTAAAGATTGTCAAAGTGCCAAAAGAGTTGGTCCAAGTGATGAGACCACAGGTGTTTATTTTTTTCTGAGTCTTTAAATTTGTATATCTTTTGCAACATCCTAAGATGAACATTACTCTACTAATCAGGGGAAAAAATCACAGTATAAACAGATAGTTTATACCAGGTTTATACTTGATAACAAACTTCCATTAAGAAAAAGTTGATTTTGAAATTCAGTCTGAAGACTGAAGTATTTCTTAGTTTAATCTAGATAGCAGAATTTCTTAAACTAATACAATGGCTATATGTAAAGAAAAAGAATGAAACGTACAAAAATGAACCTCTACAAATGCATAAGTTAATCTGTAAATATATTCTAGAGATAATAATAATTTGTTAGATTTGAGGGGGGGATCTGCTAAAAGTCTTGAAAATCACGACCTTCCAGATAGAGTAATTCTCTCAGTTTATTCAACTCTCTTCAGAAAGAAATTGCCTGATTTTTGATGACCAGTTTGGATGAGTCTGGATGACAGAAACTTCTGTCTTGAGGAGACTCCAGCTTTTCTGTTTTTATCAGCAAAGCACCTTCTGACTTACAATTTCTTATCTTGAGATCCCTTACTTAGTGGAAAGATGTGAGGCCCAGTATTCTTCTGAAATATATGTTAAACTTGAGAGATACATACGGAAAAGTGACATAGTACTTTTCCTTGCAGTGTTCTTAGGCAAGATACAGATGTATAAAGTTATAAAGTATAACACAGTATGATGACTACAACATTGGATTCATGTGTAATACAATGACTGTAAAGAGAGGAAGTGATTAAATGTGTTGAGAGGACATTACATTACAAGGGAATTTTCCAGAAGAGAGATTTTCTAAGTTGAATTTTAAAAGAAAATTGGAAGTTTATCAACTTCCAATTGGAAGATGGGTGATGTCAGTGGCATTCTCTGCCAATAAAGCTGATGTTTATGGACATGTATAATATGCAGAACTTTCAAAGCTGAAAGAAAATCATCCTAGATGGAGTTATTCTATACAAATCCCTACTGGTAATTTAAAAAATGATGAGTAATATCAGGTTATACAAGGTTGACTGGGTAGCCAATGTTAATCTTATCAAATGTGCATAAATACAGATCAAATACAAACTCAAAAGATAATTTGGTTTTCTCTCTCTGAAAGTGACACTTTTGGTAAGTAGGTCAAAAGAATTATTTGTTTTCATTTACTTGATTAGACAACATGGAGATTTTAATGTTATAGACAATATGAGGGGAGATGAAATGTCATGTGAGTTCATAATATTGTGTTCAAGAATATTCTAATTAACTAAAAATAGAAACAATAGGATTTTGATCAGAAATATTCAGTATTTCATACTTTTAAAGATGGTAAACATTTTTAAAATTTTATTTATTTAATTAATTTAGTTTTGGCTGTGTTGGGTCTTCTTTGCTGTGCACGGACTTTCTCTAGTTGTGGCAAGCAGGGGTTACTCTTCGTTGTGGTGTGCAGGCTTCTCATTGCAGTGGCTTCTCTTGCTGTGGAGCATGAGCTCTAGGTGGGCAGGCTTCAGTAGTTGTGGCACGCAGGCTCAGTGGTTGTGGTTCACGAGCTCTAGAGCACAGTCTCAGTAGTTGTGGAGCATGGGCTTAGTTGCTCCGTGGCATGTGGAATCTTCCCAGACCAGGGTTTGAACCCGTATCCCCTGCTTTGGCCGGCAGATTCTTAACCACTGCATGATGAGGGAAGCCACATACATTTTTTAAAAGTAATTTTCTCTCAATTTTATTAACCATTTTTGGAATAAATGCAGTAATTTCCTGCAAACTTTCCTTTTATCTTTCTTAAAAAAAACCACAACTGTTAAATATAAATTATGAACCATAATTTGAGTTGATTTAAATGAATGTGCCACGTATCAGGGGAGTTTATGATAATTTCCCACAAATTTTAAAACTTTTCTGAAACTCCCTGTAATGATACCTCAAAGAGATTCCTAATAAAACTCCAGAATTACAATGAATTTACTTTTTTAAAAAACGTGTTATTGGAGTATAGTTGATTTACAATGTTGTATTAGTTTCAGGTGTACAGCAAAGTGATTCAGTTATACATATACAAGTATCCACTCTTTTCTTTATTTTTTTAGATTCTTTTCCCATACAGGCCATTACAGAGTATTGAATAGAGTTACCTGTGCAATACAGCAAATTCATATTAGTTACCTATTTTATATATGCTAGTGTGTATATGTCATTCCCAATCTCCCAATTTATCTCTCCCTCCCTTATTCCTTGATAACTATAAGTTGGCTTTCTACGTTGTAACTCTACTTCTGTTTTGTAAATAAGTTCATTTATACCTTTTTTTTTTTTTAGATTCCACATGTAAGAAATGTCATATGATATTTATTTTTCTGTGTCTGACTTAGTTCACTCAGTTTTAGAACCTCTAGGACCATCCATATTGCTGTAAGTGGCATTATTTTGTTCTTTTTTATGGCTAATATTCCATTGTATGTATATATCACAATTTCTTTATCCATTCCTCTGTTGATGGACATTTAGGTTGCTTCCATGTCCTGGCTTTTTAAAATAGTGCTGCAATGAACACTGAGGTGCTTGTATCTTTTTGAATTATGGTTTTCTCCAGATATATGCCCAGGAGTAGTATTGCTAGATAATATGGTATTCCTGTTTGTTGTTTCTTAAGGAACATCCACACTGTTTTCCATAGTGGCTGTACCAATTTACATTCCCACTAACAGTGTAGGAGAGTTCCATTTTCTCCACACCTTCTCCAACACTGACTGATTGTAGATTTTTTCATGATGGCTATTCTGACCAGTATGAGGTGATGCCTCATTGTAGTTTTGATTTTAATTTCTCTAATAATTAGTGAGGTTGAGCATTTTCTCATGTGCTTTTTAGCCATTTGTATGTTTTCTTTGGAGAAATGTCTATTTAGATCTTCTGCCCATTTTTGATTAGGTTACTTGTGTTTTTGATATTGAGCTGCATGAGCTGTTTGTATATTTTGGACATTAATCCCTTGTCTGTTGCATTGTTTGTAAGTATTTTCTCCCATTCTGAAGGTTGTCTTTTCTTTTTGTTTATGGTTTCCTTTACTGTGCAAAAACTTTTAAGGTTAATTATATTCCATTTGTTTATTTTTGTTTTTATTTTCATTACTCTAGAAGGTGGATCAAAAAGATCTTGCTGTGATTTATGTCAAAGAGTGTTCTGCCTATGTTTTCCTCTAAGAGTTGTATAGTGTCTGGTGTTATGTTTAGGTCTTTAATCCATTTTGAGTTGATTTTTGTGTATCATATTAGGGAGTGTTCTAATTTCCTTTTTTTTTTGTTTTTACATGTGCTGTCCAGTTTACCCAGCACCATTTATTGAAGAGACTGTCTTTTCTTCATTGTGTATTCTTGCCTCCTTTGTCATAGATAAGATGATAATAGTTGTGTGGGTTTATCTCTGGGCTTTCTATCCTGTCCCATTGACGCATATTTGTTTTTGTCCCAGTACAATACTGTTTTCAGTATTTACTGTAGCTTTGTAGTATAGTTTGAACTCAGGAAGCCTGATTCCTCCAGCTCCGTTTTTCTTTCTCAAGATTGCTTTGGCTATTTGGGGTGTTTTGTGTTTCCATACAAATTGTAATTTTTTTGTTTTAATTCTGTGAAAAATGCCACTGATAATTTGATAGGGATTGCATTGAATTTGTATGTTGCTTTGAGTAGTATACTCATTTTCACGATATTGATTCTTCCAAACCAAGAACATGGTATATCTCCCCATCTGTTTTTGTCATCTTTGATTTCTTTCACCAGTACCTTATAGTTTTCAGAGTACAGGTCTTTGCCTCCTTAAATAGGTTCATTCCTAAGTATTCTATTCTTTTTGTTGAGATGGGAAGTAGGATTGTTGCCTTAATTTCTCTTTCTGATCTTTCATTATTGGTGCATAGGAATGCAAGAGATTTCTGCGTATTAATTTTTTATCCTGAAACTACCAAATTCATTGAGGAGTCTTAGTAGTTTTCTGGTAGCATCTACAGGATTTTCTATGTATAGTGTCATGTGACCTGCAAACAGTGACTGTTTTAATTCTTCTTTTCCAATTTGGATTCCTTTTATACTTTTTCTTTTCAGATTGCTGTGGCTAGGTCTTCCAAAATTATGTTGAATAGTAGTGGTGAGAGTGGACATCCTTGTCTTTTTCCTGATCTTAGAGAAAATTCTTTGTTTTTCATCATTAAGAATGATGTTTGCTATGGGTTTGTCATATCATGGCCTTTATTATCTTAAGCTAAGTTTCCTCAATGCCCACTTTCTGGAGAGTTTTTATCATAAATGGGTGTTGAATTTTAACAAAACCATTTTTTGCATCAATTGAGATGATCATATTGTTTTTATTCTTCAATTTGTTAATATGATGTATTCCATTGATTGATTTGCATATAAAGAAAAATCCTTGCATCCCTGGGATAAATCCCACTTGATCATGGTGTATGATCCTTTTAATGAGTTGTTGGATTTGTTTGCTAGTATTCTCCTGAGGATTTTTGCATCTATGTTCATTGGTGACATTGTCCTGTAGTTTTCTTTTTTGGGATATCTTTTTCTGGTTTTGGTATCAGGGTGATAGTGGCCTTGTAGAATGAGCTTGGGAGTGTTCCTTCCTCTCCAATTTTTTGGAAGACTTTCAGAAGGATAGGTGTTAGCTCTTCTCTAAGTGTTTGCTAGAATTCACGGGTGAAGCCATCTGGTCCTTGACTTTTGTTGGTTGGAAGTTTTTAAATCACAGTTTCAATTTCATTACTTGTGATTAGTCTGTTTATATTTTCTGTTTCTTCCTGGTTCAGTCTTGGAAGATTTTACGTTTCTAAGAATGTGTCCATTTCTTCCAGGTTGTCCATTTTTTTGGCATATAGTTTCTTGGAGTAGTCTCTCATGCTCCTTTGTATTTCTGTGGTGTCAGCTGTAACTTCTCCTTTTTCATTTCTAATTTTATTGATTTGAGTCCTCTCCCTTTTTTTCTTGATGAGTCTGATTAAAGGTTTATCAATTTTGTTTATCTTTTCAAAGAACTGACTTATTTTCATTAATCTTTTCTATTCTTTTCTTTATTTCATTCATTTCTGCTCTGATCTTTGTGATTTCTTTCCTTCTACTAACATTGGTTTTTGTTTATTCTTGTTCCTCTAGTTGCTTTAGGTGTAAGTTTATGTTGTTTATTTTAGATTTTTCTCTTTTCTTGAGGTAAGATTGTATTGCTATAATCTTCCCTCTTAGAACTGCATTTGCTGCATCCCATAGGTTTTGGGTTGTCATGCTTTTGTTGTCATTTGTTTCCAGGTATTTTTTGATTTCCTCTTTGATTTCTTTAGTGGTTCATTGGTTATTTAGTAACATATTGTTTAGCCTCCAGGTGTTTGTGTTTTTTTCCATTTTTTCCTGTAATTGATTTCTAATACCATAGCATTGTGGTTGGATAAGATGCTTGATATGATTTAAATTTTCTTAAATTTACTGAGGCTTGATTTGTGATCCAAGATGTGATCTATCTTGGAGAACGTTCCATGTGCACTTGAGAAGAAAGTGCATTCTGCTGCTTTCAGATGGACTCTCCTATAAAGATTAATTAATCTTTCTGGTCTAATGTGTCATTTAAGGCTTGTGTTTCCTTATTAATTTTCTGTCTGTTGTAAGTGGGATGTTAAAGTCCTCCACTATTAATGTGTTACTCTTGATTTCCCTTTTTATGGGTATTAGCATTTCTCTTATATATTGAGGTGCTCCTATGTTGGGTGCATATATATTTACATTCGTTATATCTTCTTCTTGGATTGATCCCTTCATCATTATGTATTGTCCTTCCTTGTCACTTGTAACAGTCTTCATTTTAGTGTCTATTTTTTCTGATATGACTATTGCTACTCCAGCTTTAGCTTGAATTCAATTTGCAGGGAATGTCTTTTTCCATCCCCTCACTTTCAGTCTGAATGTGTCCCTAGGTTTGAAGTGGGTCTCTTGTAGGCAGCATATATTATATATGGGTCTTGTTTTTGTATCCATTCAGCCAGTCTCTGTCTTTTGTTTGGAGTATTTAATCCATTTACATTTAAGCTAGTTATCTACATGTATGTTTCTATTGCCATTTTCTTAATTGTTTTCAGTTTGTTTTTGTTGGTCTTTTTTCTTCCCTTCCTCTTTTTTCTCTTCTGTCATCTTTTTTGCCTAGATAAGTTCTTTTAGTATTTGTTGTAAAGCTGGTTTTGTGGTGGTGAATTCTCTTAGCTTTTTCTTGTCTCTTAAGCTTTTCCTTCTCAATTGAATCTCAGTGAGAGTCTTGATGGGTAGAGTATTCTTGGTTGTAGGTTTTTCCCTTTCATCACTTTAAATATATCCTACCACTCCCTTCTGGCCTTCAGAGTCTCTGCTGAAAAATCAGCTGATAGCCTTATGGGGATTCCCTTGTATGTTATTTGTTGCTTTCCCTTGTTGCTTTTAAATATTTTTTCCTTGTACTTAATTTTTTTAGTTTGATTAATATGTGTCTCAGCATCTTCCTTGCTTTGTTTATTCTTAATGGGACTCTGTGCTTCCTGGACATGGGTGACTGTTTCCTTTCTCATGTTAGGGAAGTTTTCTACTATGATCTCTTCAAATATTTTCTCAAGCCCTTTCTCTTTTTCTTCTTCTTCTGGAACCCTATAATTCAAATGTTGGTGTGTCTAACATTGTTCCAGAAGTCTCTGAGACTGTCCTCATTTCTTTTCATTCTTTTTTCTTTATTCTGTTCTGCAGCAAATATTTCCACCATTCTGTCTTCCAGGTCACTTATCCCTTCTTCTGCCTCAGTATTTTTGCTATTGATTCCTTCTAGTGTATTTTTCATTTCAGTTATTGCCTTGTTCATCTCTGTTCTTTAGTTCTTCTAGGTCTTTGTTAAATTTTCTTGTATCTTCTTGATCTGTGTCTTCATTCTTTTTCTGAGATTTGGATCATCTTTACTATCATTACTCTGAATTCTTTTTCAGGTAGATTGCCTATCTCCTCTTCATTTAGCTCTTGTGGGATTTTACCTTGCTCCTTCTTCTGTAACAAATTTCTTTGTCTTCTCATTGTGTCAAACTTACTGTGTTTGTGGTCTCCTTTGTGCAGGCTCCAGGATTGTAGTTACTCTTGCTTCTGGTGTCTGCCCCCTGGTGGATAAGGTTGGTCCAGAGGCTTGTGCCATTATCATCTTGATAGGGGGTTTGATTGGTGATCTGTGCCTGCCCTAGGTATTGAGCAGTGCTTCTTTGCTCTGTGGTTTTCACTGCCCTGTCAGGAGGAGGTTCTGTTCCCTAGTTGTTGGAATAGAGAACCCCAGATCTGTTTCTTAGCTGTGATTCTGATCTGCAGTGTGAGGTAGGCGGGATTGGAGCATTCCCATGGGGAGAGAAGCCACTGAGTATTCCTCCTCTTTAGCTGTTCACCTGTGAATGTGCTCTGTCATGTTTCCTTTCACCTTTGTGCCGGCTCACAAAGTATACTGTTGTTTGTCCTGCCCTTGGTACCACCTTAACTGGGAGTATGCCAGAAACTGGTCCTGGTGACACTCAGGTATTGTTTTCACCTGGCCACTGGTGCAGGTCCACTGTGGTCAGGTCCCACGACTGCAGTAGTTGTGCACCTGGACCTGCTGTGGGAGCTATGGAGGCAGCTCAAACTGTGATCCATCCCTACCCCCACAGTACATGCCCAAAGAGCCCACAGCTGCTAAAGCCAGACCCATCCCAGCTGCAAGAGCACTTGTTGTCTTTTCAGATATTTCACAGGCACTGAACTTAGGAAGCTGTCAGCCAAGCTGTAACTCCTCAGTTCATGTAGCCATGAGGAAACATCTCAGCTCTTCTTCCTTAGTCACATAGCCCCCGTGGCTCAGCTGTAGTTTCAGCCCCTCCTCTGGGTGAATTTCCTAGTTGGGAGGAGGTATCCGTACCCTCCTGGGACAGCAGGGCAGCTCCTGGTACCTGCTGACAGATTTCCTAGTGGGGAGAGTTATCTGCACCCTCCCAGAACAGCAGGGCAGAACCTGTCACCCACTGGCAGATTTCCCAGTAGCAAGAGCTTTCACTGTGACAGCAGGGTAGGTTCCAGCACCTACTGACAGATTTCTCAATCATGGAGGCTATCTGCACCCTTCAGGAACAGCAAGAGCAGGTCCTGGGGCCTGCTGTCAGAATTCACAGTGGTTGAATCCTTCCAAGGCTTTCTGGGTCAGCAGGGGTGGGTCCTGTGACCCACTGGTGGAATTTCTAATTTCAGGAGCTGTCAGCACCCTTCCAGGTCAGCAGGGGCAGGGCCTGCAGTATGCCCGTAGGCATGGAAGAGTCAGGCAGTGCCCACTTCTGGAGCCCAAGATGGTGGCAGCGATTGGTGGCCGTCCCCTGAGCTTCTGTAGGCAGAGTCCTGTTGCCTGGGGGTGCGCACGGGGAAAGAAGCTTTTATGGTGGTCCTGCCCCTCTCCTGGTGCCTCTCCTAATAATGGTGCCTTGTCTCTCTGGTGGTCCCAGGCTTCTTCTTAGTACACCCTCAGTTGCCACAGCCTGACCTCTTCAGGTTGCTTTTGCACAAAATCCTTGTCCTCTCCTTGGGACTGAGCTTCAGAGTCTGGGCTTCAGCACCCGAACCCTACCTTCGCCAACAGGGGAATATCTCAGGTTGGGGAGAGCAGAGTAAAGGCTCCAACCCGCTGTGCAGGTTACTCTCCATTTTTGCCTTCCACAAACTGTTTGTTGCTCTCCCCTTTTACACTCCAAAACTCCCCCCTCTGTCCAGTCTATTTTATCCACTGGTGAGGAGTCTTCCCAAGGTGCAGGGAACCTTTCCTCCTTCACAGTTCCCTCTTTGGGGCATAGGCCCCATCCTGATTCCTTTTCCTTTTGTCCTACCCATGGAGGTTTTTTTAATCTTTTCGGACATATGAGATCTTCTGTCAGCGCTCAGTAGCTCTTTTGTGTAAATCATTCCACTTGTAGATGTATTTTCAATGTTTCTGTGGAGGGAGTTGAACTCTGCTTCCTACTCTGCCACCACCTTGATCCCTCACCTATTTTGTAATAACTTTAAATCGAGAATAATCTATAAAAATATTGAATTACTATGTTGTACATCTAAAGCTAACATAATATTGTAAATCGATTATATTTCAACAAAAAAAATTTTCATGCTTATGTAAGAGCACAGGACACATTGTTTAAGAAAACATAGTTGTCTTTTCAGTGCAGTTTTCTGGAACCCATATCCCAATCCAAATGAATGGCTCTAATAATGCAATTTAAGCAAATTAGCAGGTAATAAAAGAGATCCTTTTGCACAGGGATACATTTGCTCTCTCTCAAATTAAACACATTTTCTGGCATATTGATTCACAGGAAGATTTTTTTTTATTATAATGCATGTTTTCAGTACTGACTTGTATTTAAAAGTATAGAGAACACCCAAATGAGTAAATTACAATGCCTTTTTTACTTTTATTTGTCAGTGAAATGATTCCACCCTGAGAATTTTGAATTCATTGGCAAAGTTATTTTGTATTACCTTTAAAATTATCATTTAACATAGCAGAAAAGACATAGTCAACTCACCTGGCAGTAGGCACTGCAATATTTTTAATTGCATTTTATAAGAAATGTCATATTCAATTAGTAATTTCACCATGCCACCTCAATAATTACTGAACTAATCCATAAAATGCCAACAAAAATCACATCAGGTGATTGTTTCCTCAGCCATTTAGAAGTTATTAATATGCTGTCAAGTTTAGAACTCAAGCTGAATTCAAAGCAAGACCTTGATCTTCAGATTTGCTCAGTGACATTATAAACCGGCAATTTATAGGTGAAAGCTTCTATATTCTTATTCCCTTTTATCTAAATCATAGTCTTAATTTCTCTGTCTGTCTCCTCTGTCCTCTCTACACAACAAGACTCATGAGGTGTATTGGCACTGAACTGAGTCTCCTAATTAACTCAGCTTCTATTTCTATATTCCAGTCAGAAGATGATGGATTTGGCTGAAATTTCAAAGATAGAACATGTCATTAATATTGATTTTTTGTAATCTGTAATAGGGTATTATGTTGGCATCCCTTCACTGAAATTCTAAATATGTGGATTAATCACAAAACGATATTCTTCAGAAATACTGAAATTATAATATTATTATGTTTTTCATATATCAAAATTGCATTTGTGCTGTGTTCTTTCATTAAAAATATTTTTTTCTCTTGTAATTTACTAAATTTCAGGCAATTCCTGGTTGTTGCTTTTCATAAAATTCAAAATAAAATTAAGACCTGCTTTTTTCTAGGGCATTGTTTCAGAATAATTGTGAAGTTAGATATGTCCCTGACACTGGGACATAAATTAAGCTATTTATTAACCAACGAATATTTTGAAATTTAAACTTTAAGAAGACCTTAGAGGGATACAAAGAGATGCCAACTTTTTGTCCTCAAGGAGTTTATAATTTAGGTTAGAAGGAAATGCTCAGTCAAATGAAAAATCAATTAATAATTATGAGTTAAATTGGAAAGCAATACTGGTTCAAAAGGTGTAATTAGATATTATACAACTGTTAAATGAAGAGTGAAAATAAGGCTTATGTGGTCCAGTGAAGCTTCAAAGCATTTTAGCTAGACTTTGAAGGACAGCATTAAAATTTAGAGATTTTTGTAGAACATCCAGTCCTACACTTCAATATCAGCATATAATAAAATAAATCTGATTCCCTCTTGAGGTCATCTCATTTTAACTTGCCCTTAACTGGCAATTCCAGGATAATTAACACCTACACATAGCATGGACAGTCCCTAATCCTGACATTAGTAGCCATACCCAAGATAAACTATTGTGTTGTATCACTGACCAATTTTGCCCTTAAACGTCAATTCAAATTAAGCAATGGCTATCTGTCAAACTTTGTTATGGATAATTCAGGGGTTATAAAAATAAGTATTTTGTGGTTGTTATTTATATTCTCGTGTCTGGGAAAGATATTCTCTCAGATTTCCCCTCCCTTCTGCTTCTTTATAAAATGGTATCTGACTATATGGTGGAGGAAGTATGGGTTTAAATAACTTTGGGGATTTACAGGAAAAGGGATGCTCATAGTCACAGGGCTCTTCAGGAACTACACAGTTTACAATATTTGAGTAGTTTGCCTGAGTGAAAACTGAACCAGTGACTTATGAGCTGCAAATGGTTCTACCTGGCTCTTTTGGGAAGTTAAATATTATGGCTACTACCCACTGCAGTGGTCCTGATCATTTATTCCTGGTCCTCAAGCCCAAACCTTCAACAGCTTCTCATCCCAAACTACATTCCTTCCTTTATACCTCTGTCCTCAAGGCAGACAGGAATTCCTTGGATTACTGTATAATAACTTTGGATAACCAGGACCTCTGTTCCAGGACCACCTGTTTGGGTATCTCCTATCAATGAGTCTGTACCATCTTAAAAGTCGCTGCTTTTAGGGATATCCCCAGAAACTTACAGACTTTCTAGTGTCCCAAGAGAAGCATGAGACAAGTCCTTACATTCTTGAGCTACCCATCCCTCACTGAATATTTATAAAACATTGGTCATTTCCCAAGTAGAGAACTTGAGGTCCAAACATGAAAAGGTGTGCATAAGCATCTTCCTTTACCATATATTGTTACTACTCTTAAATAGAAAACTTCATAACTACTATTGGCAGAAGGAATTTCTTCTCTACACTTATAGAAGAAATTCTGTAACCTAAGATTTTAAACTTGGTTATTATTATTTTAAAGGATTTTGGAAAATTCTTTTCTTTCTTTTACAAATCTAATGATAAAGCTTTGTATTTTGACACATAACCTTATGTTAATTGTCAGGTGCTTACTGATAACTATCTGACTTTATTACTTTTGAAATGATCCCAATTAATAAACATTTCCATCTATTCACTTATGCAGATGATTCAAGCTAGTTATAGATAAGGTCTTGCATAGAGAAATATAAACAAGAAATTAAAGCAATATTTAACAAAATATTACTCCAGTGAAACTCTGGCAAAAGGTGATAAGGATCTGTATCAGTTAGAGTTCTACCAAACAGAACCAGTAGTATATGTATAATCATGATATATAAGAGAGAAAGATATTTGGCAGGCAGGAATACGAACTCTAGGGTAGGAGTTGATGCTTCAATCCACCTACCAGCAGAATTTCTTTTTCCTCATGGAAACCTGTTTTGCTGTTAAACGACTTTCAACTGACTGGTTAATCCCTCATTTACTAAATATCAACTGATTGCGGATATTAAGCACCATCTACAAAATATCTACGTAATGCCTAGATTAACGTTTGATTGCAGAGATGGCTACTATAGTATAAACTTGTTTAAAAAATAAAACTAACCTTTACAGGGCTTAAATTAAGCTGGAAGTAATGGAGAAGAAATATAAAGTATCAACTACGAGGGAAAACAACTAATTAGATAAAAGAAGCAAAGGTGATGGAGCACTCAAGGATAACTTGGAAGGTTTTATTTTGGGTAACTAGGAAAATGATGTATATGTAACAAAACTATAGGGAACTGATTTGGAGAAAAGACTAGTTAATCCAGTTTTAGATATTCATGGATGCAAGTTAAATGGCCAAATAATTGGAAGTTATTTGCTCAACCGACATAATTTAATTGAATTGATGAAAGGATGGCCACATATCTCCACTTCCCTGCCCTGGAAAGAGCTGAATAGACTAGTAGTGCACACTTGACCCAATCCAAAGGGTAAGCCTAAACACATTTAAATACCACGCATATAAGCTAGTCAGATGGTCATGGGTTTTACAACAAGCATAGTATTCTAGCGTTAGAAGTCATAGAGTTGCAAGTGTATTCAGTATAGCCCAGCCCAGAGAAGAAAGAATCACAGAAAAGCATAAATGAGAGAGATTAGGCAACCCTTAAAAATGGAGGATATGATTTTAGTTCCTATCTTCCTAAACACTGTTTTCATGATACCTGGCTTTACTTCATTTTAAACTTTTACTTCATTTATTATACTTTTTCTAAGTTTTATTATTATTACAATTCCCATTTTCTAAATATATTTGAGTTAGAGTGAGTGGATTTCTGTTCTTGCAACCAGGAATAAAACCATGTACTGGGAAGAAATCTAGTTAGAAATATCAGCACTATTTATTTTCAAACATTCTACTACCTCAATTGTTAGTGTGTTTGGTAGTGGTAAAAAGGAGAAAGAGAGAATTTTAAAACCTAAGACCAATATGAGTGTGATATAGTTGAACTGGAAAATAATGGACTCCATTAATAGTTGTATTTGGTATAACATGGCACTTGCAGGATTAAGACTAAATGTTTATGAATATTTATGATATGTTCTTATGCCTTCACTGCAACAATTATTCAACAACACCTGTAGTTATAATCCATTGACCCTACCATATTTTCACTGCTCATGTCCTCAGTTCCCACCTTATCCAGCTTAAATTCCTTGATCCATTATAATCTTCACTTTCTTATGTAAGTAAAGTCCCTAACTCTCATGTCATTTTTTGCTTTGCTATTCTCATCTGGTAAAATCCCAACCACAGTTAGTTTCAGTTCTCTGACTACTTCATACGTCCCCATCCAGAACATCATTGGAAAAATAGTTCAACAATGTTTTTGGTCAAAATCGAAATTTACAATCACTAACCTCAAATGGGCCCTTCATGTTAATCAACAATAATGCTACATTTGCTTAATTCAGTCACATCTGCTTTTCTAGGCAATGATTTTATACTTTCTTCTACTCTCATTAAAACTCTAGCACTCCTTTCTTCCCCTTTCATTCCCTTTTTTATGGTGATGATCATCCTTCTTAGTTTACTAAAAGTATAGAACTACATAAATCCATTATCATATCTTTGTTGCCTACTGGTTAGATAGTATGACTTTCCCAGAAAACCTCTGTTATCACTTCTACACTTCAAATTTCCCCCTTTTGCTATTGATTCCTATCAGCAAGAGCTGGTATTGGAGAGAGGGAGAATAAGAATTGACCCTTAATGGATGTGGGGTTCTTTTGGGGGTGATGAAGATGTTCTATGGTGTTGGTTATACGAGTTGGTAATTATACTAAAAACTAATACATTTTACACTCTAAACAAGTAAACTTTTGGCATATAAATTACATCTCAATAAAGCTGTTTTTTAAAAGAATATATAAAGGAATATCTTTATGACCTTGTGGTTTGCTAAGATATCTTTGACAGTAACACAAACACACACACACACACACACACACACACGTGGATAAACATTGAAAATTGATAAGCTGGTCTCTTTCAAAATGAAAAATTTCTGCTCGTCAAAAGTCATCATTAAAAAATAGACAAGCTATAGCATAGGTTAAAATATTCACAATACAAATGTTTGACAAGACATATATGAAGATGTGAAAAGCTCCTAAACCCAATATTAAAAATTGAATAACCCAATTAAATAGTGAATGAAAGACTTGGATATTTCATAAAGGATATACAAGTGTACAGTAAGCAAATTAAAATGTGCTCCAACTGTCATTAGAGAAAGGAAATTATCTGATACCACTCTACTAACTAACATAGTAAAAATATGAAGAAGAAATGAAAACATGAATATTAATGAGGCTATGAGGCAGCCAGAACTTTCATTCAATGACAACGTAAATATGAAATGAAAGCAAGTCAGAAAATCATTTGATAGTTCCTTATAAAGTTCAGTATCACCTTCCTATGACTCAATAATTCCATTTCCTGTTTCTTTTTACAAGAGAAATGGAAACATATATCCACAAAAAATTAGTACAAGAATGTTCAAGCCCCAAATATTTCCAAAATACTGGAAATATTCCAGTTGTCTCTAAATAGATGAGTAATTTAAAATGTATATTTATACAATGTAACACTACTCTACAATTAAAATTAGTTAGCAACTGATATATTCAACAAAATGAATTAAATAAAAACAGTACGTAAAACAAAAGAAGCCTTATACAAAAGAGTACATCCACACGATTTGATTTATTTAAACTTCAAGGAAAGGCAAAACAAATTTGTGATGATAAAAATCAAATCTGATGCCTCTTGTTATAGGGGCATTGACTGGAAAAGGATATGAAGACACTTTCTGGGATGGTGAAAAAGTTCTAAATTTGATTGCAGTATTTGTTACACAAGTTTATGTATTTGTCAAAATATACTAAACTATTAAGAATGATCTATGCATTTCTCTACATGGAAATTATACATCATAAAAATAAAAATAAATATAAAGTTAAAATATCTCATTTAGCTTAGTTAGCAGATGGCAGTCAGTGAGGAAGCTGTTATCAAACACTGGAAAGGTGCCAATGTATATTATTGTAAAAGATAAATATTTTGTAAAATTGTTTCCTTTGAAAATCTGGATGGCTGCAGAGGAAAAGGGCTACATAGCAGAGTATCAGTTATGTGTGCTGTTTTTAAAGTGATTCTTACAGCAAAGTGTTACAACAAAAAAGAGATGAGCCTCAGGAAGAATTGGCTAGTTTGAGAGCAGAAGTGAATTCAAACCAGAAGAAATAAAAAATCTGACACTTGCAGATTGAAAAAGTCAATTGCTTCTACATCCCCAACTGGGAAAGGCCGACAAAGATATTTTAGTTGAACAAAGGACTTAGCTGTACGCAGAGGTTTAAGAATGGGGAGGACTGATGAACAGAGCTCAAATCATATGTCATTAATTTCAGAGGGAAAGAAAGAAAATCAAGGAGGTAAGACTCAAATAAATAAATCATGCTAATTAATTACATCTAGCAGAGAACTTGAGTATAGTTACAGATATGTGGTACTGACTGAGGTGATAAGATTAATTTATTCAAGAACTGTATTGCCAAATAAACCATAAGTTTGGCCTAAAAATACTTGTACTTGCAGGATGTGGCTACAGAATATGAATTCTCCAAGGAGAAATACTCCCTAATGCCATTACAAATGTTGCCATAGACTACAGAAAAAAGAAGTGGACAAAAGATTTGTTCCTAGAGAAGAAAGTCTACTTAAGTAACTTTCTCTATTACCAGGGCAGAGAGTTGTTATAAAGTCAGTCCCATAGGTTTTTGTCATTGGTATGACTTTCCCACCCTTCCCTCCCCCAAATGAGACTTTCATTGAAGTTTGCAGCCCATCCCTGCTTCAGGGCAGGGCAGATCACCTGTCTTTTGTGCACTGATTGTTAGAGTAGGATGTTATATCTGATGAAGAAGATTGTACAGCACCCAAAAATCCCTCCTGGACTTTGAGCTGGATACATTTCCTGGGTGAGGGAGTGGGTATTTAATGAGGCTTGGGAGGCAAGTCATGAAGGGATTGTAGGTTGACTCAGTGACTTTAACTTAAAAACAATGGTCAGCCATTGAAGGATTTTAGCTTACATGATATGACCTGATGCGTGTCTTGAGAATGCCTCTCTAGCTGTATGTAGTAAACTGAGTGGATTGGAAGTGGATCCAAGTGAAAAATAGGCAGTAAATTAGGTTCTACAGCAATCAAGATAAGAGATGATGACAGCTCATAGTAGGCTTGTGGCAGAGGAGATTTAGGAGCATGGATCAATATGAGAAATATTTAAAAGGTAAAGTTAACTGAAATTGGTGATGCATTAGAAATAGTAGGTGAAAGAAGGGGGATAGCAAGAGGGTCTTTTTAAATTTTGACCTAAAAATGTAGTTGGATGATGGATTTATTTGCTGAGTAAGCAACTAAAAACTAACCAGGTTTGGAAGAAATAGATTGAAATTGGACCAGTTGGATAAGAGGTGTTTACAGTCAGCTGGAGACATCTAATGTCTTAAATTCAGAAGAGATGTCATCCGTAAATATTCATCTAGGAATAAGTAAGATATAAAAAATGATTGAGGATTTTGACTTAAATTAGCCTAGGAGGAAACTATAGAATAAAAACAGAAGAAAGCCTAGGTCAATGGAAGGGGCAGCTCCGTCAAATAATTATGTTTAATACAAGTTTTGTAGCACTTAGATTAAGTTCAAATTGAATTCCAAATATATATCATATTCTACAACTCTGAAAGGAATATGCTGCAGTGGCAAGAATTTGAGTTCTTGAGTCAAAATATTATTTTGTCACTTAACAGCTGTTGACTTTGGGCTAATTATTTAACAAGATTGGGCTTCAGTTTATCCATGGGAAAAGTAAGGATAAGATTTACTTGAAGAACTAATGTGGAGGATTATAATTTTTTTTTTAACTATGAAACATTTGATATGTACCAGGAGTTCAAAACAAAAGTAGTTCCTAAATTATCAACTCTGTGACCTTAGAAATACTGGGAAAAAATAAGTACTTGTGTAAAATTTTAAATGTGAATTCTTTTTTAAAAAATAAATGTACTAGTAATTACTATGCGCCAGAGTTATCTTCAAAAATAATATTACATGTTGATTGTTTATAATCACCATAGATTGAAAGGATACTTTAAAATTAAATTGAAGGAAAGGGTATTATTATTTTTTTATATCTTTATTATAGTATAATTGCAATTTTTTGCAATTATACCAATAATTTACAATGGTGTATTAGTTTCTGCTTTATAACAAAGTGAATCAGTTATACATAACATATGTCCCCATATCTCTTCCCTCTTGCATCTCCGTCCCTCCCACCCCTCTAGGTGGTCGCAAGGTGCTGAGCTGAACTCCCTGTGCTGTGCGGCTGCTTCCCACTAGCTATCTATTTTACGAATGGTAGTGTATATATGTCCATGCCACTCTCTCACTTTGTCCCAGCTTACCCTCTCCCCTCCCCATATCCTCAAGTCCATTCTCTAGTAGGTCTGCATCTTTGTTCCTGTCTTACCCCTAGGTTTTTCTGACCATTTTTTCCTTTTTTTTTTCTTTTTTTAAGATTCCATATATATGTGTTGGCATACCGTATTTGATTTTCTCTTTCTGATTTACTTCACTCTGTATGACTGGCCCATCCACCTCACTACAAATAACTCAGTTTCATTCCTTTTTATGGCTGAGTAATATTTCATTGTATATATGTGCCACATCTTTGTCCATTCATCTGTTGATGGACACTTAAAGTTGCTTCCATGTCCTGGCTATTGTAAATAGAGCTGCAATGAACATTTTGGTACATGACTCTTTTTGAATTATGGTTTTCTCAGGGTATATGTCCATAAGTGGGATTGCTGGGTCGTATGGTAGTTCTATTTTTAGTTTTTTAAGGAACGTCCAAACTGTTCCCCATAGTGGCTGTATCTATATCCCCACTAACAGTGCAAGAGGCTTCTCTTTTCTCCACACCCTCTCCAGCATTTATTGTTTGTAGATTTTTTGATGATGGCCATTCTGACCAGTGTGAGATGATATCTCATTGTAGTTTTAATTTGCATTTCTCTAATGATTAATGATGTTGAGCTTTCTTTCATGTGTTTGTTGGCAATCTGTATATCTTCTTTGGAGAAATGTCTATTTAGGTCTTCTGCCAATTTTTGGATTGGGTTGTTTGTTTTTTTGATATTGAACTGCATGAGTTGCTTGTAGTTTTGGAGATTAATCCTTTGTCAGTTGCTTCATTGGCAGATATTTTCTCCCATTCTGAGGGTTGTCTTTCCGTCTTCTTTATGGTTTCCTTTGCTGTGCAAAAGCTTTTAAGTTTCATTAGGTACCATTTGTTCATTTTTGTTTTTATTTCCATTTCTCTGAGAGGTTGGTCAAAAAGGAAATTGCTGGAATTTATGTCATAGGGTGTTCTGCCTATGTATTCCTCTAAGAATCTGATGGTGTCCAGCCTTACATTTAGGTCTTTAATCCATTTTGAGTTTATTTTTGTGTATGGTGTTCAGCACCACTTATTGAAGAGACTGTCTTTTCTCCATTGTGTATTCTTGCCTCCTTTATCAAAAATAAGGTGACCATATCTGCGTGGGTTTATCTCTGGGCTTTCTATCCTATCCCATTGATCTATATTTCTGTTTTTGTGCCAGTACCATACTGTCTTGATTACTACAGCTTTGTAGTATAGTCTGAAGTCAGGGAGCCTGATTCCTGTAGCTCCATTTTTCTTTCTCAAGATTGCTTTCACTATTTGGGGTCTTTGTGTTGCCACACAAATTGTGAAATATTTTGTTCTAGTTCTGTAAAAAATGCCAGTGGTAGTTTGATAGGGATTGTTTGAATTTGTAGATTGCTTTGGATAGTATAGTCATTTTCACAATGTTAAGTCTTCTAATCCAAGAACATGGTATATCTCTCCATCTATTTGTATCATCTTTAATTTATTTCATCAGTGTCTTATAATTTTCAGGATACAGGTCTTTTGTGACCTTAAGGAGATTTATTCCTAGATATTTTATTTTTTTGTTGCAATGGTAAATGGGAGTGTTTTCTTATTTTCACTTTCAGATTTTTCATCAATACTGTATAGGAATGCAAGAGATTTCTGTTCATTAATTTTGTGTCCTGCTACTTTACCAGATTCATTGATTAGCTCTAGTAGTTTTCTGGTAGCAACTTTAGGATTCTCTATAGATAGTATCATCTCATCTGCAAACAGTGACAGCTTTACTTCTTCTTTTCCTATTTGGATTCCTTTTATTTCTTTTTCTTGTCTAATTGCTGTGGCTAAATCTTCCAAAACTATTTTGATTAATAGTGGTGAGAGCGGGCAACCTTGTCTTATTCCTGATCTTAGTGGAAATGGTTTCAGTTTTTCAACATTGAGGATGATGTTGGCTGAGGGTTTGTCATATATGGCCTTTATTATTTTGAGGAAAATTCCCTCTATGCCTACCTTCTGGAGGGTTTTTATTAGAATGGGTGTTAAATTTTGTCAAAAGCTTTCTCTGCATCTATTCAGATGATCATAAGGTTTTTCTCCTTCAGTTGGTTAATATGGTGTATCACGTTGATTGATTTGTGTATATTGAAGAATCCTTGAATTCCTGGGATAAACCCAGCTTGATCATAGTGCATGATCCTTTTAATGCACTGTTGGATTCTGTTTGCTAGTATTTCCTTGAGGATTTTTGCATCTCTGTTCATCAGTGATATTGGCCTGTAGTTTTCTTCCTTTGTGGCATCTTTGTCTGGTTTTGGTATCAGAGTGATGGTGGCTTTGTAGAATGAGTTTGGGAGTGTTCCTCCCTCTGCTATATTTTGGAAGAGTTTGAGAAGGATAGGTGTTAGCTCTTCTCTAAATGTTTGACAGAATTCGCCTGTGAAGCCATCTGGTCCTGGACTTTTGTTTGTTGGAAGATTTTTAATCACAGTTTCAATTTCAGTGCTTGTTACTGATATGTTCATATTTTCTATTTCTTCCTGATTCAGTCTCAGAAGGTTGTGCATTTCTGAGAATTTGTCCATTTCTTCCAGGTTGTCCATTTTATTGGCATATAGTTGCTTGTAGTAATCTCTCATGATCCTTTGTATTTCTGCAGTGTCAGTTGTTACTTCTCCTTTTTCACTTCTAATTCTATTGATTTGAGTCTTCTCCCTTTTTTCATTGATGAGTCTCGCTAATGGTTTATCAATTTTATTTATCTTCTCAAAGAATTAACTTTTAGTTTTATTGATATTTGCTATCATTTCCTTCATTTCTTTTTCATTTATTTCTGATCTGATCTTTATTATTTCTTTTCTTTGCTAACTTTGGGGGGTTTTTTTTTTTTTTTGTTCTTCTTTCTCTAATTGCCTAAGGTGTAAGGTTAGGTTGTTTATTTGAGATGTTTCTTGTTTCTTAAGGTAGGATTGTAACGCTATATACTTCCCTCTTAGAACTGCTTTGGCTGCATCCCATAGGTTTTGTTCTGTTGTGTTTTCATTGTCATTTGTTTCTAGGTATTTTTTGATTTCCTCTTTGATTTCCTCAGTGATCTCTTGGTTATTGAGTAGTGTTTTATTTAACCTCCATGTGTTTGTATTTCTTACAGAGTTTTTCCTGTAATTGATGTCTAGTTTCATAGCATTGTAGTCGGAAAAGTTACTTGATACGATTTAAATTTTCTTAAATTTACCAAGCCTTGATTTGTGATCCAAGATATGATCTATCCTGGAGAATGTTCTATGATCACTTGAAAAGAATGTGTATTCTGTTGTTTTTTGATGGAATGTCCTATAAATATCAATTAGGTCCACCTTGTGTAACGTATCATTTAAAGCTTGTGTTTCCTTATTTAATTTCATTTTGGATGGTCTGCCCATTGGTGGAAGTGGGGTGTTAAAGTCCCCTACTATGATTGTGTTACTGTCGATATCCTTTTTTATGGCTGTTAGTATTGTCCTTATGTAGTGAGGTGTTCCTATGTTGGGTGCATAAATATTTACAATTGTTATATCTTCTTCTTGGATTGATCCCTTGATCATTATATAGTGTTCTTCTTTGTCTCTTGTAATAGTCTTTGTTTGAAACTCTATTTTGTCAGATATGAGAATTGCTACTCCAGCTTTCTTTTGATTTCCATTTACATGGAATATCTTTTTCCATCCCCTCACTTTCAGTCTGTATGTGTCCCTATGTCTGAAGTGGGTCTCTTGTAGACAGCATATATATGGGTCTTGTATTTCTATCCATTCAGCCAGTCTATGTCTTTTGGTTGGAGCATTTAATCCATTTACATTTAAGGTAATTATCGATATGTATGCTCCTGTTATCATTTTCTTAATTGTTTTGGGTTTATTATTGTAGGTCTTTTCCTTCTCTTGTGTTTCCTGCCTAGATAAGTTCCTTTAGTATGTTTTGTAAAGCTGGTTTGGTGGTTTTGAATTCTCTTAGCTTTTCCTTGACTGTAAACTTTTAATTTCTACCTCAAATCTGAATGAGATCCTTGCAGGGTAGATTAATCTTGGTTGTAGGTTTTTCTCCTTCATCACCTTAAATATGTCCTGCCACTCCCTTCTGGTTTGCAGAGTTTCTGCTGAAGGATCAGCTGTTAACCTTATGGGGATTCCCTTGTGTGTTATTTTTTGTTTTCCCTTGCTGCTTTTAATATTTGTTACTTGTATTTAATTTTTGATAGCTTGATTAATATGTGTCTTGGCGTGTTTCTCCTTTGATTTATCCTGTATGGGACAATCTGTGCTTCCTGGAATTGATTAACTATATCCTTTCCCATATTAGGGAAGTTTTCAACTATAATCTTTTCAAATATTTTCTTAGTCCCTTTCTTTTTCTCTTCTTCTTCTGGGACCCCTATAATTCGAATAATGTTGTCCCAGCGGTCTCTGAGACTGTTCTTTTCATTCTTTTCTCTTTATTCTGCTCTGCAATAGTTATTTCAACAATTTTATCTTCCAGGTCACTTATCCATTCTTCTGCCTCAGTTATTCTGCTATTGATCCCTTCTACAGAATTTTTAATTTTATTTATTGCATTGTGCATCACTGTTTGTTTGTTTGCTCTTTAGTTCTTCTAGGTCCTTGTTAAACGTTTCTTGTATTTTCTCCATTCTATTTCCAAGATTTTGTATCATCTTTACTATCATTATTCTGAATTCTTTTTCAGGTAGACTGCCTATTGCCTCTTCATTTGTTAGGTCTGGTTGGTCTTTACCTTGCTCTTTCATCTTTTGTGTGTTTCTTTGTCTTCTCATTTTGTTTAACTTACTGTGTTTTGGTCTCTTTTTCACAGTCTGCGTGTTCATGGTTTCCATTGTTTTGGTGTCTGTTTCCAGTGGCTAAGTTTGGTTCAGTGAGTTGTGTAGGCTTCCTGGTGGAGGGGACTAGTGCCTCTGTTCTGGTGGATGAGGCTGAATATTGTCTTTCTGGTGGGCCAGTCCAAGTCTGGTGGTGTGTTTTGTGGTGTCTGTGGCCTTATTATGATTTTAGGCAGCCTCTCTGCTAATGGATAGGGTTGTGTTCCTGTTTTTCTAGTTTTTTGGCATAGGGTGTCCACCACTCGAGCTTGCTGATCATTGAGTGGAGTTGAGAAAGAATTCTCTGGGAGATTTTCTCTGTTTGATATTACATGGAGCTGGGAGGTCTCTTGTGGACCAGTGTCCTGAACTTGGCTCTCCCACCTCAGTGGCACAGCCCTGACACCTGGCTGGAATACCAAGAACCTGTCCTCCATGTGGCTCAGAATAAAAGGGAGGAAAAAAAGAGAGAGAGAAAGAAGAAGATAAAATTTAAAAAGTTATTAAAATAAAAAATAATTATTAAGAAAAAAAGTTAAGTAAAAAAAAAAAGTGGACCAAATGAATCCTAGGACAAATGGTAAAAGAAAAGCTATACAGACAAAATCACACACAGAAGCATGTACATACACACTCACAGAAACAGAAAAAGGGAAAAATATATATATATCATTGCCCTCAAAGTCCACCTCTACAATTTGGGATGATTTGTTGTCTATTCAGGTACTCCACAGATGCAGGGTATATCAAGTTGATTGTGGAGATTTAATCCTCTGCTCCTGAGGCTGCTGGGAGAAATTTCCCTTTCTCTTCTTTGTTTGCACAGCTCCCAGGGTTCAGCTTTGCATTTGGACCTGTTTCTGCGTGTAGGTCGCCTGAGGGCATCTATTCATTGCTCAGACAGGACGGGGTTAAAGGAGCAGCTGATTTGGCGGCTCTGGCTTACTCAGGCCGGGCGGAGGGAGGGGTATGGATGAGGGGCTAGCCTGCATCAGCAGAGGCCAGTGCAACATTGCACCAGCCTGAGGTGCAACGTGCATTCTCCCGGGGTAGTTGTCCCTGGGTCATGGGACCCTGGCCGTGGTAGACTGCACAGGCTCCCAGGAGGGGAGGTGTGGAGAGTGACCTGTGCTGGCACACAGGCTTCTTGTTGGCGGCAGCAGTAGCCTTAGCCTCTCATGCCCGTTTCTGTGGTCCGCGCTGATAGCTGCGGCTTGCGCCCGTCTCTAGAGCTCCTTTAAATGGCGCTCTGAATCCCCTCTCTTCGTGCATCAGGAAACAAAGAGACAAGAAAATGTCTCTTGTCTCTTCAGCAGCTCTGGACTTTTTCCTGGACTCCCTCCCGGCCAGCTGTGGCGCTCTAACCCCCTTCAGGCTGTGTTCACACAGCCAACCCCAGTCCTCTCCCTGGGATCCGACTGAAGCCCGAGCCTCAGCTCCCTGCCCCCACCCATCCCAGCGGGTGAGTGGACAAGCCTCTTGGGCTGGTGAGTGCTGGTCGGCACCGGCCCTCTGCGCGGGAATCTCTCCACTTTGCCCTCTGCACCCTTGTTGCTGCACTCTCCTCCATGGCTCTGAAGCTTCCCCCCTCCGCCACCTGCAATCTCTGCCCGGGAAGGGGCTTCCTAGTTTGTGGAAACCTTTCCTCCTTCATTGCTCCCTCCCACTGGTGCAGGTCCCATCCCTATTCTTTTGTCTCTGTTTTCTTTTCTTTTTTACCCTACCCAGGTATGTGGGGGTATTTATTGCCTTTTGGGAGGTCTGAGGTCTTCTGCCAGCGTTCAGTAGGTTTTTCTTTTGGAGTTGTTCCACATGTAGATGTATTTCTGCTGTATTTTTGGCGAGGAAGATGATCTCCATGTCTTACTCTTCTGCCATCTTGAAGTTCCTCCAAAAGGGTATTATTTTTATAAGTTCAGAGATATAGAGAAAAATGCTCATGACTTTGCTGTTGCAATAATGGAACAACTATAATATTGATATTAAGCTGACTTTTTTTCAATAGTCATCAATGTCATTTTCCTGTCACATTATTTCCAAGATAAGGGAAAATTAGCAACTCAGCTGCAGTTACTCTGAAACATTACATTAATGCAGCTCCTCATATTTACTTGTACATTTAATCATTCTCATTTTTTCCCTTTTTGAAGAAGAGCAATTAATCAGTTGGCTGGGAAAGGACTTAGATACCAAATACCTACAAGGAGAAAATATTTCTGTAGTTCCTGTTAATATAATTATTCTATTGCCATGTTAGAAAATAAACTCTCTGAGGGTGTAAAATGTCTTTTACTTTATTACAAAGTTCTCATCTCTAAAGAGATCTCTATCCCATAAAGTCCTCTACATCAGTGGATACATAATAAAAATTGCCGATTTAAACCAGGAAAGAACATATAAAAGCACTGTCTGTTAGATATTTGATCACTTTATTTTCTATTAAGTATTTTATTTATGCTACATTTATGTAGTTCTATGTATGAAATTTAATTTTGCAGAATTTCCCTGATGTGGCCTGCGGTGTGCATGTAAGGGAGATGGTCAGGCTGGAAATAGACTTAAGAAAATGTAGTGTGCTATCCATTGACAGAGAGCAATATATTTAAAATTAACAATTGCTGTTACCATTACAGCAGGGTCGAGTGAAAGGGAAAGCTACTGGGAGCAAAACTTCAGGCAAACTGTGGAATCAAAGGCACTAATTAGTCTTGTCAAACAAGCAGCTACAGTCATCACTTTGTGACCAAGTTGAGAAAAAAATGCAAGTAAGTCTATTGTTGCTAGCTTCTTCACAAAGATTCACTTTTTTGTGCAAAGCAATAAATTCAAGCCTGTCTGTGTATTTAGCTCAGAATTGTGTTTCATTAGCTTTACTTTGAAATATCCAAGGTTTTTCAATCTGATTCTTCTACTCAGAACTCCCCCCTTTCCTAGCCTGGCCGTTAAAAGCATGGATTACATTTTTTATTTTCCAACAGGAAGAAAGCAGTTCCTTGTGAATTTCATCTTGTCAGAGAATAGTCACTAAATAAGTGACATTTAGAACACTTCAGGGGTGCCAATTACTCATTTTATATACTTTAATGGATGCATGAGTTCACAAACATTTACTTTCTCAGTTAATCTATTTTCTCCCCAGATTTGTTTACCAAAATAGGAAGATTAAACTTATCTCCCATTTGCATTCTTGTAGAAAAATAAAAGGTTAGAATAGTCCTAGTTTTGACCTGGTGTTAATATATTTATGTTTCTTGGTTCAATTTAGATTTGTTAACTCTTGCCTTAAGAATTAAATATGAAGATGGGAAAGCTTTCATTTTACCCTTTGTTTTAGTTTTTTTAGGTATTTATCATGATTTTCTTTTCCTTCTTTCAAATTCTAAATTCTGTTTAAACTGTATTTGCCTGTCTAATTTAGGCATCTACTTTTTTGTTTCTTTGTTTACTGTGGTCCTGATATTAGTATAACTGGTTAAGAGCAATTATACTATTCATTCATATTTTTTCTCTTCAGTGACATTAGTGTATCAAGGAGATTTGACTCATAAGACTGAAAACCAACCTTTCACTTCTTTGTTCTCAATTCCCTGCTCCCTTTCACCACAGGGGTCTCCTCCAGTGTTCATCAAGGCCGGCTGAACCCAGCTGGCTATGCTGAGTTTTCAGTGACTCGGGAACTGGGGACAATCTGGCTCATTTATTAGCATCTGACTTTTTGGCCCAAAGAACAACATCTCACAAAAAACACATAAAAGTCTCAGTTTTTCAGGATGTCAAGTTTTGTGAAAACCATCTTCTTGGAAAAAAATATATTCTTTTTCCTTTAGTCCTGCTGGTTATACATTTATAGCATTTCTTTTTGGAAAGAAGAGCTGTGGAATTTAATTGAAAAAACTAATAACAAAAAACACAACAAAAATCCCTGAAAACCCTAAATGATCCAAACGGGAGTGGAGGTAGGGCTAAGTGAGCAAATCATTCAATTTCAACATCTACTTCTCAAACCAAATATTCTAAAATATATATGGTATAATCTATGGGTATTTAGTGAAGTTGGCTTTTGGTCTCACTTAAGTCATTAAAAAAAAACAAAAAACAAACAAAAAAAACAAACCCAAACTCAAATATCCACTGCTTTAAACTCTTAACTTCAAGTTGGCAAGAGAGATTTGTGCTAACAAAAGTCTACTGCAGCTCAAACACAAAAGATTGTTTCCTTAAAATTTACACATAATTACAATATCAATAAGCTACCATGAAACAATTTAATAGCTTCAGATCTTGCTCTAAACCAGTGACAGTTTCTTTATTTATTGTTAAAGGGATAAGGCACTGGTGAAGTGAGCTGAAATTAAGATGGTATAGTGGTTATATCCAAAACTTATCCATAGTAATTATTACTTAAAAGCTCGAAGGTCGACACAGGAAGGCAGAAGTCAAGGGCACAGGAGACCAGCACTGAGTCAGCAGCAAATAAATACAGACATGGCCACGGTAGAGTCCAGGGTCAAAACCAGAGTTAAACAGCAGATATCAAACAAAGGACAGAAAGTCCAATGGGTAAGATGGCAAGGTATAGGCTGAATGACTAAGTCAATAATCAAAAAGGTAAATGGGGTAGCAGAAGCTGAGGCCCTCCTAAAAGAAAGCCAGATGGTACTTGATTCTAATAGACATAGCTCTGTCTCAGAGTTTCCATCTAAACACTGGGTTTCAGCTTTAAAGACAAATAGTTGAAACTTTAAGGCCAAATAAGTATTCTCTTGAATTAATTATCCTTAAGACTCGGTAGTCACCAAGTTAATTTCCATACCTGAGTGTCCATATGTATATATTATTGGATGGTACTTTAAAAAAATGTTGTTAGGTATTTATCCATTTTTTATATCCTGCCACTAGAGTGGAATAGGAAGAGCATCCTTTTCTATCATGTTAATGGCTATATGCCTAGCAGATGGCTTAACACTGTCACGTAAAAGTTGCTTTATAAATATTTGGTGAATGGGTCAATCAATAGCTATTTTTCTTTTACATTAATATTTCATTCTTAAAATTATGAATTATGTCTCCTAACATTCTTTTTCCTACAGTTTCAATCTGTTTTATTACATATGAAAATTGAACATCTTTAGTCTAGATAGATTAGCAGTGCTCAGTAGCAACAGACGTTAATCCCAAATACCATTTTTCTATTGGAAATACATCCAAAATTCTAGGAGCTTATAAAATGAAATAGTGGCACATGGTGTGATTGGATCAAAGAGGACAGAAGTATAAATTCATAACATCATCTCTTTAAAAAAACAAAGAAAACAATATTTTGAAAAGCAATGTTTCTTTCATAAAACGTTATGAGTGCCTAATATTAACAATATTTATTAGTTATTAATATAATTTCTATAAATCTTGAAGGCCAGTGTTTTTAGCCTATATAAACTTTGTAATTTCTAGAGGATTATATATTTTGGAAAACCTGTTGTATAATGAGCAAATAATAAATATGAAAATCTGGGATTTAGAACTTGTTATTATTTTGGTTCTATATTAGCTTATTATAAAGTAGAGAACTTCTTAAAGATATCCTATGATAGTTGACTATTGCCTATGTCAGGGCAGATTCCCAAAACTGGCTTCAAGATTAAAGCCAAACCAATCTAGTTGTGTGTTGTCAAGGGGTTAGATCATGTGATACAAAACATGGCATAGTATTCACTGTGTCTCCAGCAAGGCCGAATGGAGCAGTTCACTTACTGGGGTGTGTGTGTGTGGGGGGGTGAGACTGGGCAGTCCCCATTGACAGGCTCTACCATCCAACTAAGAAAGTTTAGATGGAAGTCAAAAACTCCCCATAATACACTCCACTGTTTAATTTTGGAGCTTTATAATCAATAAGTAACTTCCCTATTTTCCTGGCAAATGTAGAAATAATGGAGAGAGAGAAGCAGGAATCACACAAATGGAAATCAAAATGTCAGCTTCATAACAGGTAAGACTGTTTGAGGAGCTTGGCTTAGTTCTATGGCAACAGTGGTTTCTTAATGCTGTACTCCAGAATTAAATTTATCCATCTAGTCATTAACCATGTTGAAATAACCCAGTTTCTCCAAAGGGGCTGTGCCTCTAAAACTAATGTCATGTAGAAGCAAAGCAAATGCAGTTGGCAATGGGCAAGAATAAACAATTCATTTTCTCAAATTTGTCAGTCACCTAAATCTACCTCTATCCCAGGGAGTAGAGACAAAAAGGCATAGGGAAACAGGTCAGGATTACCCTAGAGAGTCCTTCCTCATGAGAGGCCAAGGGGTTGGAACTAAGAGTCACTCTCTAACACCATTACTTTTTGGTCTCCCACACTAGTTTTCTGTCCTAATAGATAGCTATGTATTGTTACAGATTAATTCTTCCTTTTTTGCTCCTTTACTATTTTCTTAATTTTCTTTCCCATCTCTTTCATTTCATGTATTCTTAGTTTTATGATATAAACTGTATTATTAAATAACTATTCAAAACTAAATCAGCTCTGTACAGAAATACATTAGGATACTTGAAAGAATGGGAAATCCCCAACACAAATGTCTCAATCAAAACAAAATTGGAAGAAAGCAAAATCACCTATAGTTTAGTGAAAGCAGAGAGATTTCTTTAAATGTTAACATGAACTGAATTGTCATGGAGGGCAGAAGTATATGAAAAGCCACAGAGAGGTTACTGGGCAAACAAATGCTGAGTAAACACTGAGAGAAAGATCTTGTCCCTAAACACCTGTCTTGGTATTACAACCAGGAATATAAAAAAATGTATGGTCAAGGGTAATGAGGATTTTTTATGCTTAACTATAATGGGATATTTCATAAAGGTAGTTCTTCATTTTTAAGACAGTATCTTCAAATAGTATAAAGCATTAGACATAGAAAACTTGTAGCTTTGTAACATTTTATTCGCAAAGATTTCAAATGATAAATCATTTAAAAAGTCAGAGCAATCTTAAAATATCAAGAAAAAATTTAACCTACTTTAAAATAGCATCTCATCACCTACACATTTCTTACAAAATATGATTTTAATGAATCGTGAAAATGTATGCTCCTTTGTATACACTTTATGTAAAACATAAATTTGCTTACTGACCATAAAACATACTTATCTTTGAAGACTCTGCCATCAGACAATAAACAAAATCTATGCTACTCCAGCTGTGCTACATATCAAGTTGTGCACTACAAGAAAAAATGACTTCAAAAATTCTTCACCTGAATTCAGAAGTAGCAGGAGACTTTTCTATTGTTTGATGTAAGCATAAAAATCCAGTCTCACTTTTATATTCTAGACCTGAAGAGCAGATGAATAAAGCTGGTCAGCAGTCAAACTGGGCAGTAGCTCAGGCTGCAGATGAATGGGCTATGGGTTAAGGACTTCTGCAAGTCATAAACAGCCAGAGATCTAGGCCTCAAGTCCTTGAAATGAAGCTTACACAATTTCAGTTCTGACTAAATTGGAGAAAGTTGAAAGCACAAAAAGTAGGAATATAGCAAGAGAAGGCAGAAACGGTCAAGGCAGGCAGATGTCTGTAGATGTAAAATATCCCAAGCAAACTAAAATCCCAAGTGTGACTGACTCTAGATCTGGATTATTTTTGCTTTGATTATTTTAATATATTTTGCCAAGCACAGGAGCCCATGACTCATAAATAACTATGGGAAATAGTTATAGGTAAAGGAAAAGTCAGAAATCTCAAAGAAACTGTCTAGCCAAGCTCTTTCTTTAAACAGCCAACAGGCACACAGGCACACATGTGACCTACAGATCCATTTTTTCAGAAATCAATGAAATATTCAATTTTAATATCTGTACTCCTTTTTTCAATGTGTTTCACTGACATCATGGTCTCCATATCTTCTAACTTTGATTCAATTTTGGTGTCAGATTTGAAAATAGAATCCAGCTTCCATAGATTTAGTCCTTGATTGCTATAGTAGTTTGCTAAGACTACCATAACAAAGTATCACAAAATTGAGTAGCTTAAACAATAGAAATTTATTGTCTCACAGTTCTGGAGGCTAGAAGTTTGAGATCAAGGTGCTGGCAGAGTTGGTTCCTTCTGAGAGTTGTAAGAGAGAATCTGTTCCATGCCTTTCTCTTAGCAATCTTTGGCACTTTTTGAAATGTAGATGTAACAATTTATTTGTGATTCATGTTTACATGGAGTTCTCCTGTGTATCTGTGTCCAAATTTCACCTTTTTATAAAGATTCCAGTCCTTTTGGATTAGGGGACTAACCCACTTCAGTATGACCTGATCTTAACTAATCTACTGCAATAACTCTATTTCCAGTAAGGCCACATTCTGAGGTGCTCGGAGGTACCTCAACAGATTCATTTTCAAGGAACGGAACAATGCTTCTGATCATAAGGCTTCCATGCAAACCTTGTGTATTAGTTTTGTTTTAGACCCACTCTTTCAAAGAGTTGACTGTGATTGGTACAGTCACTATGGAAAAGAGTACAGAGGTTCCTCAAAACATGAAAAATAGAACTACCATATGGTCTAGCAATCCAACTTCCATGTATATAACTGAAGGAATTAAAACCACTATCTCAAAGATAGTGCACCCCCATTTTTGCTGTAATATTATTCCAATAGCCAGACGTAGAAACAGCCTAAGAATCCACTGAAGGATGACTGCGTTTTTTAAAATGTGGTATACATTTACAATGGAATGCTATCTAGCCATAAAAATAAAATCCTGCTATTGTAACAACATGAATGGGCCTTGGGGGCAATATGCTAAGTGAAATAAATCAGATAGAGGCAGAAAAATACTGCATGATTTCATCATATGTGGAATCTTAAAAAAAATTCGAACTCATAAAAACAGAGTGTAGAATGGTGCTTGCCAAGGGCTATGAGGTAGGGGAAATGAGCAGATGCTGATCAGAGGGTACAAATTTCTAGTTACAAGATGAATAAATTCTGGTGATCTAATGTACAGCATGGTGACTATAGTAAACAATACTGTATGTTATACTTGAAAGTTAAGTGTTCACACACAAACATGTTAACTATGTGAGGTAATAGAAGTGTTAACTAACATTATAGTGGTAATCAATTCACAATATGTACATAAATCAAAACATCAGGCTGTACACCTTAAACATATATAAATCTATATATCAAATATACCTCAATAAAGCTGGAAAATTTTAAAGCAAATAAATTAATCAATAATTGATTGTGAAGTGGGATGGAGAACATTGAGGAACCTGTATAAGATCAATAAAAGTGATCATAGCTGTGTTATAGCCATTTAAAAGTTCATTTCTTAAAACAGTACTGTATACTCACTTTTTCCATTTTCTTACCACCTACTGACACTTTACCCACTTTTTTTCTGGCTTTATACTTGCATTCTCAAAACAGTGATCATTTGAAGACTGCCTTCATGTGACTTTAAAATCTCCAAATTGGAAGCTCCATTCTTGATCTCAATTTCCTCTAACTCTCTGCAATAATTTTCATTAGAACCTCAGTCAGACTCTCTCTGCTCCAGGATTTTATTGCACCCAATCTCTGGTATCTTTCTTTATGTCTCTGACCACATACTTTTTATTGTATTGTCTTTCTATCCATCTTTCTTCTCCTTGTAAAATACTTGTTGAATAATTGAGTGTGTAGATAAATGGATGGTTGGAAAGATGGATAGATGAATAAATTTTGCACTTAAGAACAATGGAAAGGCAGTGTAACGTCTTAATTAATAAAATTACATAACTAGATGTATATTTCCTTTTGATAATAAAAATTGTATGTAAGGTGAACATGATGATACATATACATAGTGAAATGAATACCATACTCAAGCTAAAATATCATGCCCTCACATAGTTAACATTTTTTGTATGTGTGATAAAAACACATGAAATCTACCCTCTTAGCTAATTTCCAGTATGCAATGCAGTATTTTTAACTAGAGTTATCATGGTGTACACTGAATCTCTAGACTTATTCATCTTACATAACTTCAACTTTATACACTTTGACAAACACCACCTAATTTTTCCCACCTCCCAGCCCCTGGTAACCACCATTCTACTCTCTGCTTCTAGGTATTCAACTTTTTAGATACAAAATATAAGATATATCATACAGTTTCTTTTTTTTTTATTTTTGTGTTTGGCTGATTTCACTTAGCATATTTCTTAATGGTATTCCCACACGTTTTTTTTCTAACTTCAATTAGTCCCAACAGTTCTTAGCCAAATTATTTTTTTCAAGAACTCTCTTGTTTGAGAACTTCATTGGTACTCATTATCTAATGAGTGATAACAATACATTACCCCAGATCAAGGTCCTTTAATTTTCTATCAGCCCCAACCCACTACTTTCATACAGTTTCTCATACTTGATAGTGATCAAGTGTTTCTGAAGCCCAAACTTTTCTATTTCAGTGATTTTGCTACTGCCACTCACTCTGCCTGGAATATCTTTTGGAAATGGATTCTTTACTTATGTTAATAAATTACCTTTAAATATGTTATCACATTTCCTGGAAAAAAGGTTTTGCATATTATCTGACAGTTTTGTTTCCCAGAAATGGAAAAGTCATTTATTTATTTATTTATTTTTTTAAGTCATTTATTTTATTCTGCAACTTTCTCAGATTACAATAATTCTTACAATTATTTAGAAGGAATAATATTACTTCTATTTCTCAGAAGTTCTGTGGTGGTTCATTTCATACTGATCATTATATAGAACTTTACCTGTAAAGCTTATAGAATTCTACAACTGAAGAAAGCTTCTATTTCTGAGTTATCTGGATTTTGCTATTAGGCCAAGAAGAACTAATGTATTTTAGGTTTATTAAGTTATAAACATTGTTTACCTGAAGATAATGAAAATGTTTAGATAACAGACTCATACAAAGTTGGATAAGAGATCAAAATCTTTTCAATTTTTTTAACATCTTTATTGGAGTATAATTGCTTTACCATGGTGTGTTAGTTTCTGCTTTGTAAAATAGTGAATCAGTTATACATATACATATGTCCCCATATTTCTTCCCTCTTGCATCTCCCTGCCTCCCACCCTCCCTATCCCACCCCTCTAGGTAGTCACAAAGCACGGAGCTGATCTCCCTGTGCTATGCAGCTGCTTCCCACTAGCTATCCATTTTAAGTTTGGTAGTGTATTTATGTTCATGCCACTCTCTCACTTTGTCCCAGCTTACCCTTCCCCCACCCCATATC
>NC_041229.1:27355274-27403185 GCF_002837175.3 Physeter macrocephalus
GTTAGCATACTGTATTTGTTTTTCTCTTTCTGACTTACTTCACTCTGTATGACAGAGTCTAGGTCCATCCACCTCCCTACAAATAACTCAATTTCGTTTCTTTTAATGGCTGAGTAATATTCCATTATATATTTATGCCAAATCTTCTTTATCCATTCATCTGATGATGGACACTTAGCTTGCTTCCATGTCCTGGCTCTTGTAAATAGAGCGGCAATGAACAATGTGGTACATGACTCTTTTTGAATTATGGATATCTCAGGGTATATGCCCAGAAGTGGGATTGCTGGGTCGTATGATAGTTCTATTTTTAGTTTTTTAAGGAAATTCGATAATGTTCTCCATAGTGGCTGTATCAATTTACATTCCCACCAACAGTGCAGGAGGGTTCCCTTTTCTCCACACCCCCTCTAGAATTTATTATTTGTAGATTTTTTGATGATGGCCATTCTGACCGGTGTGAGATGATATATCATTGTAGTTTTGATTTGCATTTCTCTAATGATTAATGATGATGAGCATTCTTTCATGTGTTGGCTGGGAATCTGTATATCTTCTTTGGAGAAATGTCTATTTAGGTCTTCTGCCCATTTTTTGATTCGGTTGTTTGTTTTTTTGATATTGAGCTTCTAGTAAATTTTGGAGATTAATCATTTGTCAGTTGTTTCGTTTGCAGATATTTTCTCCCATTCTGAGGGTTGTCTTTTCATCTTGTTTATGGTTTCCTTAGCTGTGCAAAAGCTTTTAAGTTTCATTACGTCCCATTTGTTTATTTTTGTTTTTATTTCCATTTCTCTAGGAGGTGGGTCAAAGGGATCTTCCTGTGATATATGTCATAGAGTGTTCTGCTTATGTTTTCCTGTAAGAGTTTTATAGTGTCTGGACTTACATTTAGGTATATTTTGAGTTTATTTTTCTGTATGGTGATAGAGAATGTTGTAATTTCATTCTTTTACATGTAGCTGTCCAGTTTTCCTGGCACCACTTATTGAAGAGGCTGTCTTTTCTCCATTGTATGTTCTTGTCTCCTTTATCAAAGATAAGGTGACCATGTGTGCATGGGTTTATCTCTGGGTTTTCTGTCCTATTCCATTGATCTATATTTTTGTTTTTATGCCAGTACCATACTATCTTGATTACTGTAGATTTCTAGTATAGTCTGAAGTCTGGGAGCCTGATTCCTCCAGCTCTGTTTTTCTTTCTCAACATTGCTTTGGCTATTCAGGGTCTTTTGTGTTTCCATACAAATTGTGAATTTGTTTGTTCTAGTTCTGAGAAAAATGCCATTGGTAGTTTCACAGGGATTGCATTGAATTTGTGGATTGCTTTGGGTAGTATAGTCATTTTCACCATGTTGATTCTTCCAATCCAAGAACATTGTATATCTCTCCATCTGTTTGGATCGTCTTTAATTTCTTTCATCAGTGTCTTATAATTTTCTGCATACAAGTCTTTTATCTCCTTAGGTAGGTTTATTCCTAGGTATTTTATTCTTTTTGTTGCAATAGTAAATGGGAGTGTTTCCTTAATTTCCCTTTCATATTTTTCATCATTAGTATAAAGGAATGCAAGATATTTCTGTGCATTAATTTTGTATCCTGCTACTATACCAAATTCATTGATTAGCCCTAGAAGTTTTCAGATAGTATCTTTAGGATTCTCTATGTATAGTATCATGTCATCTGCAAACAGTGAGAGCTTTGCTTCTGCCTTTCTGATTTGTATTCTTTTTTTGATTTTGCTTTTCTGATTGCAGGGGCTAAACCTTCAAAAACTATGTTGAATAATAGTGGTGAGAGTGGGCAACCTTGTCTTGTTCCTGATCTTAGTGGAAATGGTTTCAGTTTTTCTACATTGAGGAAAATGTTGCCTGTGGGTTTGTCATATATGGCTTTTATTATGTTGAGGTCAGTTCCCTCTATGCCTACTTTCAGAGGGTTTTCATCTAAAATGGGTGTTGAAATTTGTCAAAAGCTTTCTCGTGTATGATCCTTTTCATGTGCTGTTGGATTCTGTTTGCTAGTATTTTGTTGAGGATTTTCCCTTGCTGCTATTAATATTTTTTCTTTGTATTTAATGTTTGATAGTTTGATTAATGTGTGTCTTGGCGTGTTTCTCCTTGGATTTATCCTGTATGGAACTCTCTGTGCTTCCTGGATTTCATTGACTATTTCCTTTCCCATATTAGGGAAGTTTTCAACTATAATCTCTTCAAATATTTTCTCAGTCTCTTTCTTTTTCTCTTCTTCTTCTGGGACCCCTATAATTCGAATGTTGGTTCATTTAATGTTGTCCCAGCGGTCTCTGAGACTGTCCTCATTTCTTTTTTCTTTGTTCATTCTTTTTTCTTTTTTTCTTTATTCATTCTTTTTTCTTTGGTCTGCTCTGCAGTAGTTATTTCCACTATTTTATCTTCCAGGTCACTTATCTTTTCTTCTGCCTCAGTTATTCTGCTATTGATCCCTTCTAGGGAATTTTAAATTTCATTTATTATGTTGTTCATCACTGTTTGTTTGCTCTTTAGTTCTTCCAGGTCCTTGTTAAACGTTTCTTATATTTTCTCCATTCTATTTCCAAGATTTTGGATCATCTTTACTATCATTATTCTGACTTCTTTTTCAGGTAGACTGTCTATTTCCTCTTCGTTTGTTAGGTCTGATGTTTTTTTACCTTGCTCCTTCATCTTTTGTGTGTTTCTTTGTCTTCTCATTTTGCTTAACTTATTGTGTTTTGGTCACCTTTTCACAGGCTGCATGTTCGTAGTTCCTGTTGTTTTTGGTTTCTGCCCCTGAGATGGCCATCTCAGTAGCTCCTTTAGGTGGTGCTCTGAATCCCCTCTCCTTGCACACCCCAAAACAATGTTCTCTTGTATCTTAGGAAGTTTCAGAATTTTTCCTGGACTCCTTCCTGGCTAGCTGTGACACAGTAACCCCCTTTAGGCTGTCTCCATGCAGCCAACCCCAGCCCTTTTCCTGGGTCTGAACTGCAAATCCAAAGACTCAGCTTCAAGCGCACACCCGTTCTTGCTGGAGGGTGAGCAGACAAGCCTCTCAGGCTGGTGAGTGCTGGTTGTCCCCAATCGTCTGTGTGGGAATCTCTCCACTTTTCCCTCAGCAACCCTATTGCTGCACTCTCCTCTGTGGCTACAAAGCTTCCCCTCCACCACCACCCCGCCCACTCGACTCTGCCAGTAAAGGGCTTCCTAGTGTGTGGAAACTTTTCCTCCTTCTCAGCTCCCTCCCAGAGGTGTATGTCCCATCCCTGTTCTTTTGTCTCTGTTTTTTCTTTTTTCTTTTGACCTACCCAGGTACATGGGGGAATTTCTTGCCTTTTGGGAAGTCAGGTCTTCTGCCAACATTCAGTAGGTGTTCTGTAGGAGTTGTTCCACATGTCGATGTGCTGTCGATGTATTTGTGGAGAGGAAGGTGATCTCCAAGTCTTACTTTTCCACCATCTTGAAGGCCTCCCCTCTGTGCCATTTTTTAGATTCCACCTATAAGTGATGTCATGTGATATTTATCTTTCTTTGTCTGACTTAACTTCACTCTGTATGACAAACTCTATGTCCATCCATGTTGCTGTAAATTACATTATTTCATTCTTTTTAAGGTTGAATAATAGTCCATTGTATATATGTACCACATCTTCCTTATCAGCTTCTCTCTGGTGAACATTTATATTGCTTCCATGTCTTGGCTATTGTAAACAGTGTTGCAATGAACATTGGGGTGCCTGTATCCTTTTGAACCATGTTTTTGTCTGGACATATTCTTAGGAGTAGAATTTCTGGGTCATATGACAGCATTATTTTTCATTTTTTAAGGAACTTCCATACTGTTCTCCATAGTGGCTGTACCAATTTACATTCCCACAACAGTGTGAGAATAGTTCCCTTTTCTCTACACCCTCTCCAGCATTTATTGTTTGTACATTTTTTGATGATGGCCATTATGACTGGTGTGAGATGAGAGCTCATTGTAGTTTTGGTTTGCATTTCTCTAATTATTAGTGACTTTTAACATCTTTTCATGTACTTTTTGTTCATCTGTATGTGTTCTTTGGAGAAATGTCTATTTAGATCTTCTGCCCATTTTTTGATTGCATTGCTTGTTTTTTTGATATTGAGCTGTATGTGCTGCTTGTATATTTTGGAGATTAATCTCTTGTCAGTCACTTAATTTGCAAATATTTTCTCCCTTTCTGTGGGTTGTGTTTTGTTTTGTTTGTGGTTTCCTCTGCTGTTCAAAAGTTTTTAAGTTTAATTAGGTCCCAGTTTTTAATTTTTGTTTTTATTTTCATTACTCTAGAATGTTGATAAAAAAAATCTTACTGCAATTTATGTAATAGAGGGTTCTGCTTATGTCATAGAGGGTTCTACTTACGGTTTTCTCTAAGACTTTCATAGTATCCAGCCTTATATTTAGATCTTTAATCCATTTTGAGTGTATTTTTGTGTATCGCATTAGGTAGTGTTCTAATTTTATTCTTTTACATATAGCTGTCCAGTTTTCCCAGCACCACTTAATGAAGAGACTGTCTATTCTCCATTGTGTATTCTTGCCTCCTTTGTCATAGATTAGGTTTATCTCTGGACTTTCTATCCTGTTACATTGATCTATATTTCATTTTTTGTGCCAGTACCATACTCTTTTGGTTGCTGTAGTTTTGTAGTATAGTCTGAAGTCGGGGAACCTGATTCCTCCAGCTCCATTTTTCTTTCTCAAATTGCTTTGGCTATTCAGGGTCTTTTGTGTTCCCATACGAATTGTAAAATTTTTTCTTCTAATTCAGTCAAAAATGTATTTGGTTAGGGATTGCATTAAACCTGTAGATTACTTTGGATTGTATAGTCACTTGTCAATATGATTCTTCCAATCCAAGAACACAGTGTATCTCTCCATCTGTTTGTGTCATCTTTGATTTCTTTTATTAGTATCTTATAGATTTCTGAGTACTGGTCTTTTGTCTCTTAAATAGGTTTATTCCTAGATATTTTCTTTTCAATGAGATGGTAAATGGAATTGTTTCCTTAATTTCTCTTTCTGATCTTTCATTGTTAGTGTAGAGGAAGTGCAAGAGATTTCTGTCTATTAATTTTGTATCCTGCAACTTTACCAAATTCATTGATGAGCTCTAGGAGTTTTCTGGTAGCATCTTTAGAATTTTCTATGTATATTATCATGTCATCTGCAAAGAGTGACAGATTTACTTCTTTTCCATTTTGGGTTCATTTTATTTCTTTTTCTTCTCTGATTGCTGTGGCCAGGACTTCCAAAACTATGTTGAATAAAATTAGTGAGAGTGGACATCCTTGTCATATTCCTGATCTTAGAGGAAATGTTTTCAATTTTTCACCATTGAGAATGATGTTTGCTGTGGTTTTGTTGTATATGGCCTTTATTATGTCCAGGTAGGTTCCCTCTATACTCACTTTCTGGAGAGTTTTTATCATAAATGGATGTTGAATTTTGTCAGAAAATTTTCCTGCATCTATTGAGATGACCATATGGTTTTAATTCATCAGGTTAATAATATGGTGTATCCCATTGATTGATTTGTGTGTGTAGAAGAATCCTTTCATCCCTTGCATAAATCCCACTTGATCATGTTGTGTGATGCTTTTAATGTGTTGTTGGACTTCAGTGTGCTAGTATTTTTTTGAGTATTTTGTGTCTATATTCATCAGTGATATTGGCCTGTGATTTGCTTTTTTTTTGTGGTGTCTTTGGTTTTGGTATCAGGTTGATGGTGGCTTCATAGAATGAGTTTGGGAGTTTTCCTTCCTCTTCAATCTTTTTGAAGAGTTTGAGAAGGATTGGTATAAATTCTATGTATTTTGTAGAATTCCCCAGTAGAATTCCCCATCCAGTCCTCAACTTTTTTTGTTGGAAGTTTTTTAATCACAGTTTCAATTTCAGTATTTGTGATTGTTCTGTTCATATTTTCTACTTCTATTTTCTATTTCTTCCTTGTTCAGTTTTGGAACGTTATAACTTTCTAAGAATCTGTCCATTTCTTCTAGGTTGTCCATTTTATTGGCATATAAGTTGCTTGTAGTAGTCTCCTATGATCCTTTGTATTTCTGTGGTGTCAGTTGTAACTTCTCCTTTTTTATTTCTAATTTTATTGATTTAATTCTTCTCCCTTTTTTTCTTGATGTGTCTGGCTAAAGTTTTATCAATTTTGTTTATATTCTCAAAGAACAAGCTTTTAGTTTCACTGATCTTTGCTATTGTTTTCTTTGTCTCTATTTCTTTTATTTCTGCCCTGATCTTTATGATTTCTTTCCTTTAGGTTTTGTTTGATCTTCTTTCTCTAGTTGTTTTAAATGCTTTAAAAATTCAAAAATTTGAATTTTTTCTTCTTTCATGTGGTAAGATTGTATTGTTATAAGCTCCCTTCTAGAACTGCTTTTGTTGCATCCCACAGGTTTTGGATCATCGTGTTTTCATTATTATTTGTCTCTGGGTACTTTTTAATTTCCTCTTTGACTTCTTCAGTGATCCATTGCTTGTTTAGTAACATATTATTTAACCTTCAATCCCTTTATTTCTAAGCTATTAAAAATTATTCAAACTCCTGTATTTATTAAGGGAGTAAAGTAGTGAAATGAATGAATTTTTACATTGAGGTGACAATAGAACAGAAGTGTTCTTCATAGGACATGTGCATTTTGAAAACATGTGAAAAATGTAAAGACAAAGCGAGCACTCAAATTACCATGTTTCGTCTACATTTGAGCTCTGCAAATGGACTTTACCATTTCAGGATACCTCTTTCCCTTAAAGATTTTACTGTTTAGGTTAATTTAAAAGAGATGGCTTTCATGAAGGTTAAAGATATTTGTTGAACCTAAGCATATATATTTAAATGAACTCTTATTCTTACTTTATTTTGTCTTTAAATTATGAGGTAAAGTATTTGAAAAATTGATTCTACAGAGTATGTTGGTAAATTCTTGGCAGCTTTGTGCATGGTGAAGGATCTTATTACATGTTTTATAAACATAAATCATTACATATATTATCTTTTCTGAGAGGATATTTTTTAGTGTGTGTAACTAAGACATGAATAACTGCAAGATTATGCTTTAGTGTTAGCTGTTGTTATCGGAAAGTTTAATCAATTACATTTTTTCTTAGACACACAGGCTTACATAGTTGAAGATATCATTTAAGATATAGAATACAGAGCAATAATTCTGGCCCACCAAGCTCAAGAAAAACGTATTTCAAAGGAGTAAATCTTCTTCTTTCTTGAGAGGGACATTTCATCTTCTGTTAATTAAAGAAACTGATCTTGAGATGATAAAAGAAATTTATAACAGATCGTAAAACAGATGATACTAAGGCTAAATGTACAAATATCTCTGACATTCTAAAACTGTAAAAGTAGCATAAGCCCCAAAGAAGTGTGAAATGTATTTTAAAGGATAGCATAACTTTGAAAGAGAGTAAATAGTTGCACTCAGGTAAATGAGGTAAAGGTATGAAAATAACTTAACTCTAGAGATCTTTGCTGGAGATCTCATCAGATATGAGAGAAAAATTATACTAAATCATACATATGCATGCATACAAGTCTGGTCACTTTCTGTTAGAATCACCTCTAATGGGTACAGAGACTGTGACAGTAGTACAAATGGAGTCTACAAACCATATGTCAAAATATTTAAAATTTATAAATTAATTTTTCAAATTGCTAAAATATCTTAATAAATTCATTAAATAAAACATGCTTTAACCTCCTGCCCTGACAAACATAAATTTGTTATGATCTGCAGCATGTTGATTCAGGGAGAACTAGCTCAACCAGCTCCCAGGGCCCTGATTCTGCTACCCTCTCAATTATTTTCCTATCCCTGACTTTATCCTTCACTACAAGAGGTCTTAAATCCACATGTGTGCACAAATGAATCAGTTCCATCAGTTTCCTTAAAGAGTCACCACTTGGTCTCCTCCTCTTGTAAGCTTAGGCTTGGGTACAGTGGTTATGCAGTCTACTCTTAGGAAGACAAACCAAAAAGTGTTCCAAACAGATTCAAGATGGAGCTTAGGGCCATTCAAACAAGCATTCCAATTACCCAGAATGTTGTGTCAAAGGGAAATTTAGAATCCATATGCTTCCACCTGTTGGCCCTATAAACTCCTAGCCATGGGTTGAGGTCCACTGGGGGGGCCTCTCCTGCCAGGATTTTTTCAGGACAATACTGCTTTCCATAAAGGAAACCAAGCACACCTTTTGAATAAACACTTCAATATTATACATTATTTATACTGAGTATGAACAGAAAATGGAAATGTCAAAATAATATTTCAAGTATATTTTCAACATAGAATACATGTGAATTTTATATGATGTCAATGTTTCATAGCTTTAGCAATGTCAAAATGTACATAAATTCTGTTTTCAGTTTCAAAAATTTTTAATTCTACTGCTTTTGCTATGTGCACTCTTCTAATCATTGTGGATATAAAATTGAACAAGACAGTCACAACCTCAACAGCCTTGGGGGTAAATAGATAATTAGTGTATAATAAGCATTATAAGATGTAGGTCCCTATGAGGCAATGGATGCAAGTTTGACAGTTCAAGGAAATCTTCTTGGAGACGTGATTTTAAGTTGGGATCTGTGGAATAAATAGAAATTAACCAGGCAAATGGAACCTGTGAAAACGGTAAAGTTTAGAGAGAATAAGACAAATTTCAGGAACTAAAAGAAATTCATGATTCTATATAATTTGGATAAAAATATGAGTGCCAGAACTAAATCCAGAAAAGTAAGCTTGGACCATGAAGGTCCTTGTGTAACAAGATAACAGTGTGGACTTGAGCCTGAAAAAAATAACAAACAATTGAACAGTTTTAATAGACAGATACAAGATCAGATTAGATTTCTTTGTTCATTTGTTTGTTTTTAAAGTTTGCTTTAGCTTCTTTTCTTTTTTTAATATATATTTATTGGAGTATAATTGCTTCACAATACTGTTAGTTTCTCTTGTACAACAAAGTGAATCAGCCATATGCATACATATATCCTCATATCCCCTCCCTCTGTGTCTCCCTCCCACCCTCCCTATCCCAAGTCTCTAGGTCATTGCAAAGCACCAAGCTGATCTCCCTGTGCCATGGTACTGCTTCCCACTAGCTAACTATTTTACATTTGGTAGTGTATATATGTCAATGCTACTCTCACTTCGCCCCAGCTTTCCCCTCCACCACTGTGTCCTCAAGTCCATTTTCTATGTCTACATATTTATTCCTGCCCTGCCATTAGGTTCATCAGTACCATTTTTTTTTTTTAGATTCCATATACATGTGTTAGCATATGGTATTTGTTTTTCTCTTTCTGACTTACTTCACTCTGTATGACAGACTCTAGGCCCATCCACCTCACTACAAATAACTCAATTTCTTTTCTTTTTATGGCTGAGTAATATTCCATTATATATATGTGCTGGCATTGCTGGGTCATATGGTAGTTCTATTTTTAGTTTTTTAAGGAACCTCTGTACTGTTCTCCATAGTGGTTTTATCAGTCTACATTCCCACCAATAGTGCTGGAGGGTTCCTTTTCACCACACCCTTTGCAGTATTTCTTGTTTCTAGATTTTTTGATAATGACCATTCTGACCAGTGTGAGGTGATACCTCATTGTAGTTTTGATTTGTATGTCTCTAATAATTAGTGATGTTGCTTTAGCATCAATACGGGAAAATGAATAGATTGATACTAGATTGACTATAGGGATCTAGGCAAGAGAGTAAGTTGGGACTACAGTGGTGTTTGTAAAGATAAAGAGAAGTGGAAAGTTGTAAAGGGTATCTAGAAGGTATAACTGACAAGGCAGCTGATTCATGTAGTATAAGGAATGGGAGAAAGAAGGAATCAAAGATGATAAGCTTAAAGCAGATGTCTGCTACTGCCATTCACTGAGAATAGAACATAAGAGGAAAAAAGGTTTAGTAGTAATGTGTGAAGAGCTGTCCTGTCCTTAACATGGAAGGGACCCAGTACAAAAGTGTAAATGAGCCCTTCTTACATATGTCTGCATATATGAAAGTTATGAAGCAAGCAACAAATGCTTTAGTAAAGGTGTTCTACTCCCTCACCTACATAACCTGGAAGGCCAGTTTTAAGTTTAGAACTCTTGGACTTCCCAAAGTTTTGTACTAGGACATGGTGACAGAGAGATAGCTGGTCCCCACCTCCCCTCTCTTCCCACCCATGACCCTTTGTCCTTTATGTGAAGACCCCAGCCTGCATGTCCAAATCCCTTGGAAACAGACATCCATTGAACACCCACCCCTCAGGTGCAAGGGTCAGCATACCTGTAGGTGAGGTCTGCTTTCAAGGGAACAACCCCTGGGAAGAAACCCATGCAGGCTCAAGAGAGGGAATTGAGAGGTCCTGGAACAGGAAGTGTGGTGCAAAAATAAGGATCAAGCCACAAGAGGGTACATCATTAGTCCTGCCAATCTCTCAACCTGAGTAGAACGGTTCAGCTGGAGAGTAACAAGAGAGGAGTACTTTAAAGCACAAGGCCAAAGACATGCTTCCTTATACCCTGTCTATTGGGAAGGAGGTGTGGTGAAAGTTAGATGCAGACAAGAAGTAATATGAGTTCATTTTGAGACAGGTTTACTTAAAATTGCTGGTAGAATATCTAAGCAATAACATTCCATAGTCAATTAAAATACAGGTACAAGTTTTTAGAAAACCAATGTACCAGGTTGCCAGCACTGCCATAAAAAAACACCACAGACTGGGTGGTTGAAACGATATAAATTCATTTTCTCACAGTTCTGGAACCTGGAAACCCAAGATCAAGATGCCATCAGGTTTTCTTCTTCTGAGTCCTCTTTCTTTGTCTTGCCAATGGCCACCTTTTTGCTGTGTCCTCACATAAATGTCCCTTTGTGAACATGAGCCCTCGGTATTTCTTTGTGTGTCCAAATAACCTCTCCTTCAAAGAAATTCTTCTGTTTAGATTAGATTAGTACCCACCCTAACAGCCTTATTTTAAATTTAGCTTAAACTCTTAACCACTTTAAAGGCCCTATCTCCAAATACAAGTTAGTACTTCAAAATACGAATTAAAGGAGGGAATACAATTCAGATCATAATAGTCATTCTGGCCAAAATATAGAGTTAGATGCTATCAATTGCTATGGGCTTAACTGCATCCTACCCAAAATTCATATAATGAAATCCTACTTCCCAATGTGACTGTATTTGGAGGTGGAGCCTTTGGAAGGTAATTAGGATTAGATAAGATCATCAAGATGTGTCCCTCAAGAATTAATGCTCATATAAGAAGACACACCAAATAGCTTGCTCACTTGCTCTCTTTGCCAAGTGAGGACACAGCAAGAATACAGCCATTGGCAAGCCAGGAAGAGAGGTCTCACCAGAAACTGACCTTTTTTGTACATTGATCTCAGACTTCCAGCCTCCAAGACTGACTGTGAGAAAATGCATTTCTATTGTTGAACTCTTCCAAATCTATTGTATTTTGTTATGACTAAATCATCAGTGAACAGAAGTTGAAGCCATGTGAAAAATGAGTTTACCTGGGAAAGAATGTCCAGGAAGAACCCTGAGTTACACCACAGGCAGAAGCAGAGGAGCTGATAAAGAACATTAGAAACAAATAAAATGAGGTTGAAGAGGGAAAAAATTACTTTGATCTATTAGGGTGGCTTGAATAATTATGATTAAAAAACCACAAACCTAAATAAATGAAAAATGAACCTGTGATGGGTAATTTTATGTATCAACTTGACTGGACCATGGGTGCCCAGATATTTAGTCAACTATTTTTCTAGGTGTGTCTTGGGGTGCTTCTGGATAAGAGTAACATTTGAAATGGTTGACTGAGCAAAGTAGATTGCACTTCCCAGTGTAGGTGAGCCTCACCCAATCAGTTGAAGGTGTAAATAGAACAAAAAGGCTGACCCTCCTGTGAGTAAAAGGAAATTTCATCTTGCCTGACTGCTTTGAGCTGGAACATTGGTTTTGTTTTTGCTTTTTTTTTTTTTTCCTGCGTTCAGACTTGAACTGAAATATCGACTCTTCCTGTATCTTGAGAATGCTGTTTTTTTTTTAACAACTTTATTGGAGTATAATTGCTTGAAAATAGTGTTAGTTTCTGCATTAAAACAAAGTGAATCAGCTATACATATACATATTTCCCCATATCCCTTCCCTCTTGTGTCTCCCTCTCACACTCCCTATCCCACCCTGCTAGGTGGACACAGCACTGAGCTGTTCTCCCTGTGCTATGTGGCTGCTTGCAACTAGTTATCTAGTTTACATTTGCTAGTGTGCATACGTCCATGCCACTCTCTCACTTCATCCCAGTTTACCATTCCCCCTCCCCATGTCTTTATTCCATTCTCTACATCTGTGTCTTTATTCCTGTCCTGCCTCTAGCTTCTTCAAAACCATGTTTTGTTTGGTTTATTTTTTTTTTAGATTTCATACATATGTGTTATCATATGGTATATGTTTTACTCTTTCTGACTTACTTCACTCGCTAATAATCTCTAGGTCCATCCACCTCACTACAAATAACTCAATTTTGTTTCTTTTTATATCTGAGTAATATTCCATTGTATATATGGCCACATCTTCTTTATCCATTCACCTATCGATGGACACTTAAGTTATTTCCATGTCCTGGCTATCGTAAATAGAGCTGCAATGAACATTGTGGTACATGACAATTTTTCAATTATTGTTTTTTCAGGGTATATGTCCAGTAGTGGGATTGCTGGGTCATATCATATTTCTGCTTTTAGTTTTTTAAGGAACATACATAATGTTCTCCAGATGACTGTATCAATTTACATTCCCACCAACAGTGCAAGAGGGTTCCCTTTCTTTGACACCTTCTACAGCAATTATGGTTTGTAGACTTTTTGATAATGGCCATTCTGACCAGTGTGAGGTGATACCTCATTGTAGTTTTGATTTGCATTTCTCTAATGATTAGTGATGTTGAGCATACTTTCATGCGTTTGTTGGCAATATGTATATCTTCTTTGGAGAAATGCCTATTTAGATCTTCTGCCAAATTTTGGACTGGGTTATTTGTTTTTTTGAGATTGAGCTGCATGAGCTCTTTGTAAAGATTGGAGATTAATGCTTTGACAGTTGCTTCATTTGCAAATATTTTCTCCCATTCTGAGGGTTGTCTTTTGTCTTGTTTATGGTTTCTTTGCTGTTCAAAAGCTTTTAATTTCATCAGGTCCCATTTGTTTATTTTTGTTTTTATTTACATTTTTTATGAGGTGGGTCAGAAAGATTCCTGCTGTGATTTATATTATAGACTGTTCTGCCTAGGTTTTCCTCTAAGAGTTTTACAGTGTCTGTCTTTACATTTAGGTCTTTAATACATTTTGAGTTTATTTTAGTGTATGGTGTTAGGGAGTGTTCTAATTTCATTCTTTTACATGTAGCTGTGCAGTTTTCTCAGCACCACTTATTGAAGAGGCTGTCTTTTCTCCATTGTATATCCTTGTGTACTTTATCAAAGATAAGGTGAACATATGTGCGTGGGTTTACCTCTGGGCTTTCTATTCTGTTCCATTGAACTACATTTCTGTTTTTGTGGCAGTACCATGCTGTCTTTATTACTGTAGCTTTGTAGTATGGTCTGAAGCCAGGGAGCTGGATTACTCCAGCTCCATTTTTCTTGATCAAGATTGCTTTGGTTATTCGGGGTCTTTTTTGTTTCCATACAAATTGTGAATTTTTTGATTCTAGTTCTGTGAAAAATTCCATTGGTAGTTTGATAGGGATTGCACTGAATATGTAGATGGTTTTGGGTAGTATAGTCATTTTCACAATGTTGATTATTCCAATCCAAAAACATTGTATATCTCTCTATCTGTTTGTTTCATCTTTCATTTCTTTCATCAGTGTCTTATAGTTTTCTGTATACAGGTCTTTTGTCTCCTTAGGTTGGTTTATTCCTAGGTATTTTATGCTTTATGTTGCAGTGGTAAATGGGAGTGTTTCCTTAATTTCCCTTTCAGATTTTTCATCATTAGTGTATAGAAATGCAAGAGATTTCTGTGCATTAATTTTGTATCCTGCTACTTTAGCAAATTCATTGATTAGCTTTAGTAGTTTTCTGGTAGCATCCTTAGGATTCTCTATATATAGTATCATGTCATCTGCAAACAGTGACAACTTTATTTCTTATTTTCTGATTTGTATTCCTTTTATTTATTTTCCTTTTCTGATTCCAGTGGCTAAACCTTCCAAAACTATGTTGAATAATAGTGGTAGGAGTGGACAACATTGTCTTGTTCCTGATTTTAGTGGTAATGGTTTCAGTTATTCACTATTGAGACGATGTTGGCCATGAGTTGTCATATATGGCCTCTATTATATAGAGGTAAATTCCCTTTATGCCTTCTTTCTTGAGGGTTTTTATCATAAATCGGTTTTGAATTTTGTCAAAAGCTTTTTCTGCATCTATTGAGATGATTATATGGTTGATATCTTTCAATTTGTTATATAGTTTATCACATTGATTGATTTGCATATATTGAAGACTCCTTGCATTCCTGGGATAAACCCCACTTGATCATGGTGTATGATCCTTTTCATGTGCTGTTGGATTCTGTTTGCTAGTATTTTGTTGAGGATTTTTGCATCTATGTTCATCAGTGATATTGGCCGGTAGTTTTCTTTTTTTATGACATCATTGTTTGGTTTTGGTATCAGGGTGTTGCTAGCCTCATAGAATGAGTTTGGGAGTGTTCCCCTCTGCTGTATTTTGGAAGAGTTTGAGAAGGATAGCTGTTAGCTCTTCTTTAAATGTTTGAAATAATTCGCCTGTGAAACCACCTGGTCCTGGGCTTTTGCTTGTTTGCAGATTTTTAATCGCAGTTTTAGTTTCAGTGCTTGTGATTGGGCTGATTATATTTTGTATTTCTTCCTGGTTCAGTCTCTGAACGTTGTGCTTTTCTGAGAGTTTGCCCATTTCTTCCAGGTTGTCCATTTTGTTGGCATGTAATTGCTTGTAGTACTCTCTCATGACGCTTTTTATTCCTGCTGTGTCAGCTGTTACTTTTTTTTCATTTCTGATTCTATTGATTTGAGTCTTTTCCCTTTTTTCCTTCACTTGTCTGTCTAATGGTTTATCAATTTTGTTTATCTTCGCAATGAACCAGCTTTTAGCTTTATTGATCTTTGCTATCATTTCCTTCACTTATTTTTCATTTATTTCTGATCTGATCTTTATGATTTGTTTCCTTCTGCTAAATTTAGGTTTATTTTTGTTCTTCTTTCTCTAATTTCTTTAGGTCTAAAGTTAGGTTGTTTATTTGAGATGTTTCTTGTTTCTTGAGGTAGGATTATATTGCTATAAACTTCCCTCTTAGAACTGCTTTTACTGCATCCCATAGGTTTTGTTTTGTTGTGTTTTCATTTGTTTCTATGTATTTTTTAATGTCCTCTTTGATTTCTTCAGTGATCTCTTGGTTTTTTAGTGGCGTATTTTTTAGCCTCCAAGTGTTTTCATTTTTGCAATTTATTTCCTGTAATCGATATCTAGTCTCATAGTGTTCTGGTCGGAAAATGTACTTGATATGATTTCAATTTTTAAAAATTTACCAAGGCTTGATTTGTGACCCAAGATATGATCTATCTTGGAGAATATTCCATGAGTACTTGAGAAGAAGTGTATTCTCTTGTTTTTGGAAGGAATGTCTTATAAATATCATTTAAGTCCACATTGTTTAATGTACCATTTAAAGCTTCTCTTTACTTATTTATTTTCATTTTGAGTGATCTGTCCATTGGTATAAGTGGGGTGCTAAAGTCCCCTACTATGATTGTCTTACTGTGAGTTTCCCCTTTTATGGCAGTTAGCATTTGCTTTATGTATTGAGATGCTCCTATATTCGGTGCAAAGCTATTTACAATTTTTATATCCTCTGCTTGGATTGATCCCTTGATCATGATGTAGTGTCCTTCTTTGTCTATTATAATAGTCCTTATTTTAACGTCTATTTTGTCTCATAGGAGAATTGCTACTCCAGCTTTCTTTTGATTTCCATGTGCATGGAATATCTTTTTCCATCCCCTCACTTTCAGTCTGTATGTGTCCCTAGGTCTGAATTAGGTCACTTGTAGACAGCATATATATGGGTCTTGTTTTTCTATCCATTTACAGTCCACATCTTTTGGTTGGAGCATTTAATCCATTTACACTTATGATAGTTGTCTCTACATATGTAGCTATTACAATTTTCTTAATTGTTTTGGGTTTTTTATTGCAGGTCTTGTCCTTCTCTTGTGTTTCCTGCCTAGAGAAGTTCCTTTAGCATTTCTTGTAAAGCTGGTTTTGTGGTGCTGATTTCTCTTCGCTTTACTTGTCTGTAAATATTTTAAGTTCTCCATCAAATCTGAATGAGATCCTTGCTGGGTAGAGGAATCTTGGTTTAGGTTTTTCCCTTTCATCACTTTAAATATGTCCTGACACTCCCTTCTGGCTTGCAGAGTTTCTGCTGAAAGATCAGCTGTTAACTTTATGGAGATTCCATTGTATGTTATTTGGTAATTTTCTCTTGCTGCTTTTAATATTTGTTTCTTTGCTTATTTCTGATAGTGTGATTAATATGTGTCTTGGCATGTTTCTCCTTGGATTTATCTTATAATGGGACTCTTTGGGCTTCCTGGACTTTATTGACTATTTCCTTTCCCATATTAGGGAAGATTTCAACTATAATCTCTACAAATATTTTCTCAGTCCCTTTCTTTTTCTCTTCTTCTTCTGGAACCGCTATAATTTGAATGTTGGTGCATTTAATATTTTCCCAGAGGTCTCTGAGACTGTCCTCAAATCTTTTCATTCTTTTTTTTCTTTATTCTGCTCTGTGGTAGTCACTCCCACTATTTTATCTTCCACATCACTTATCCGTTCTTCTGCTTCAGTTATTCTGCTATTGAATCCTTCTAGAGAATTTTTAATATTGTGTTGTTCTTCTTTGTTTGCTTGTTCTTTAATACTTCTAGGTCCTTGTTAAAAATTTATTGTATTTTCTCCATTCTAATAACAAGATTTTGGATCATCTTTACTATCATTATTCTGAATTCTTTTTTAGTTAGACTGCCTGTTTCCTCTTAATTTGTTTCATCTGGTGCGTTTTTACCTTGCTCCTTCATCTGCTGTGTGTTTCTGTCTTCTCATTTTGCTTAACTTACTGTGTTTGGGGCCTCCTTTTTGCTGGCTGCAGGTTCATAGCTCCTGTTGTTTTTAGTGTCTGCCCCTAGTGGGTAAGGTTGGCTCAGTGGGTTGTATAGGCTTCCTGATGGAGGGTACTGGTGCCTGTTTTCTGGTGGATGTGACTAGGTCTTGTTTTTCTGGTCTGCCGGACTGTGTCCAGTGGTAGGTTTTGAGGTGTCTGTGACCTTATTATGATTTTAGGCAGCCTTTCTTTTAATGGGTGGCATTGTGTTCTTGTATTGCTAATTGTTTTGCATAGGGTGTCCAGTACTGTAGCTTGCTGGTGGTTGAGTGGAGCTGGGTCTTAACATTGAGATGGAGATCTCTGGGAGAGCTTTCACCATTGGATATTACGTGGAGCTGCGAAGCCTCTGGTGGACCAAAGTCCTGAACTCAGCCCTCCAAATCAGAGGCTCAAGCCTGACACCCAGCTGGAGCAACAGTCCCTGTCAGCCACACAGCTCAGAAGAAAAGGGAGAAAAAGAAAAATAGGAGACAGGAGAAGATGAAAGAAGAGTAGGACGCGGATATCACTTTCCTCCACACAGATACATCAGAAATACATCTACACGTGAAACTGCTCATATAGAACACCCACTGAATGCTGGCAGAAGACCTCAGACCTCCCAAAAGGCAAGAAACTCCCCACATATCTGGGTAGGGCAAAAGAAAAAAGAAAAAACAGAGACAAAAGAATAGGGACGGGACCTGTACCAGTGGGAGGGAGGTGTGAAGGAGGAAAGGTTTCCACACACTAGAAGCCCCTTTGCAGGCGGAGACTGCGGGTGGCAGATGGGGGAAGCTTCAGAGCCACGGAGGGGAGAGCAGCAACAGGGGTGCGGAGAGCAAAGCAGAGAGATTCCCACACAGAGGTTCGGTGCCGACCAGCACTCACCATCCCGAGAGGCATGTCCGCTCACCCACTGGGATGGGCTGAGGCTGGGAGCTGAGGCTCGGGCTTTGGAGCTTAGATTTCAGGGAGAAGCCTGGGGTTGGCAGCATAAACACAGCCTGAAGGGGTTAGTGCACCAAGGCTAGCCAGGAGGGAGTCTGGGAAAAGTCTGGAGCTGCCGAAGAGACAAGAGACTTTTTCTTGCCTCTTTGTTTCCGGGTGCATGAGGAGAGGGGATTAAGAGTGCTGCTTAAAAGAGCTCCAGAGATGGGTGCGAGACACGGCTATCAGCGTGGACACCAGAGACAGGCATGAGACGCTAAGGCTGCTGCTGCAGCCACCAAGAAGCTTGTGTGAGAGCACAGGTCACTATCCCCACCTCCCCTCCCCAGAGCCTGTGTAGCCCACCACTGCCAGGGTCTCGTGATCCAGGGACAACTTCCCTGGAAGAACGCATGGTGTGCCTCAGCCTGTTGCACCATCATGCCGGCCTCTGGCGCCGCAGGATTGCCCTGCACTCTGTATCCCTCCCTCCCCGCAGCCTGAGTGAGCCAGAGCCACAGAATCAGTGGCTCCTTTAACCCGTCCGGTCTGAGCAAAGAACAGATGCCCTCAGGTGATCTACACGCGGCGGGGGTGGGGGTGGGGCGGGAGGGGCAAATCCAAAGCTGAACCCCCGGGAGCTGTGCGAACAAAGAAGAGAAAGGGAAATCTCTCCCATCAGCCTCAGAAGCAGCGGATTAAAGCTCCACAATCAACTTGATGTACCCTGCATCTGTGGAATACCTGAATAGACAATGAATCATCCCAAATTGAGTAGGTGGATTCTGGGAGCAAGATAGATTATTTTTTCCCCTTTTCCTCTTTTTGTGAGTGTGTATGTGTATGCTTCTGTGTGAGATTTTGTCTGTATAGCTTTGCTTTCACCAGTTGTCCTAGGGTTCTGTTGGCCCTTTTTTTTTTTACTTAAAATTATTTTTTTCTTAATAATTATTTTTTATTTTAATAACTTTATTTTTTTATCTTATTTTATTTTATTTTACCCTCTTTCTTTCTTTCTTTATACTTTTTCTCCCTTTTATTCTGTGCCATGTGGATGAAAGTCTCTTGGTTCTCCAGCCAGGAGTCAGTGCTGTGCCTCTCAGGTGGGAGAGCCAACTTCAGGACACTGATCCACAAGAGACCTCCCAGCTCCATGTAATAACAAATGGCAAAAATCTCCCAGAGATCTCCATCTCAACGCCAAGACCTAGCTTCACTCAACAACCAGCAAACTACAGTGCTGGACACCCTATGCCACACAAATAGCAAGACAGGAGTACAGCCCTAACCATTAGCAGAGCAGCTGCCTAAAATAATAATATGGCCACAGACACCCCAAAACACACCACCAGACGTGGATCTGCCCACCAGAAAGACAAGACCCAGCCTCGTCCACCAGAACACAGGCACTAATCCCCTCCACCAGGAAGCCTACACAACCCACTGAACCAACCTTAGCCACTAGGGATAGACACCAAAAACAATGGGAAATACGAAACTGCAGCCTGCAAAAAGGAGACACCAAACACAGTAAGATAAGAAAAATGAAAAGACAGAGAAACACACAGCAGATGAAGGAGCAAGGTAAAAACCCATCAGACCTAACAAATGAAGAGGAAACAGGCAGTCTACCTGAAAAAGAATTCAGAACAATGATAGTAAAGATGATCTAAAATCTTGGAAATAGATGGAGAAAATACAAGAAACGTTTAACAAGGACCTGGAAGAACTAAAGAGCAAACAAACAGTGATGAACAACATAATAAATGAAATTAAAAATTCCCTAGAAGGGATCAATAGCAGAATAACTGAGGCAGAAGAACGGATAATTGACCTGGAAGATAAAATAGTGGAAATAACTACTGCAGAGCAGAATAAAGAAAAAAGAAAGAAAAGAACTGAGGACAGTCTCAGAGAACTCTGGGACAACATTAAACACACCAACCTTCGAATTATAGGGGTCCCAGAAGAAGAAGAGAAAAAGAAAGGAACTGAGAAAATATTTGAAGAGACTATAGTTGAAAACTTCCCTAATATAGGAAAGGAAATATTTAACCAAGTCTAGGAAGCACAGAGAGTCCCATACAGGATAAATCCAAGGATAAACACGCCAAGACACATATTAATCAAACTGTCAAAAATTACATACAAATAACAAATATTAAATGCAACAAGGGAAAACAATAAATAACACATAAGGGAGTCCCCTTAAGGTTAACAGCTGATCTTTCAGCAGAAACTCTGCAAACCAGAAGGAAGTGGCAGGACATATTTAAGGTGATGAAAGAGAAAAACCTACAACCAAGATTACTCTACCCAGCAAGGATCTCATTCCCGTTTGAGGTAGAAATTAATAGTTTACAGACAAGCAAAAGATAAGAGAATTCAGCACTATCAAACCAGCTTTATGAAACATGATAAAGGAACTTCTCTAGGCAGGAAACACAAGAGATGGAAAAGACCTACAATAATAAACCCAAAACAATTAAGAAAAAGGGAATAGGAAAATACATATTGATAATTACCTTTAAAGTAAATGGATTAAATGCTCTCACCAAAAGACACAGACTGGCTGAATGGACACAAAAACGAGACTCATATATATGCTGCGTACAAGAGACCCACTTGAGACCTAGTGACACATACAGAAAGAAAGTGAGGGGATGGAAAAAGATATTCCATGCAAATGGAAATCAAAAGAAAGCTGGAGTAGCAATTCTTATATCAGAAAAAATAGACTTTAAAACAAAGATTATTACAAGAGACAATGAAAAACACTACATAATGATCAAGGGATCAATCCAAGAAGAGGATGTAACAAATGTAAATATTTATACACCCAACATAGGAGCATCTCAATACATAAGGAAAATACTAACAGCCATAAAAGGGGAAATCAACAGTAACACAATCATAGTAGGGGACTTTAACACCCCACTGTCACCAATGGACAGGTCATCCAAAGTGAAAATAAATAAGGAATCACAAGCTTTAAATGATACATTAAACAAGATGGACTTAATTGATATTTATAGGACATTCCATCCAAAAACAACAGAAAACACATTTCTCTCAACTGCTCATGGAACCTTCTCCAGGATAGATCATATCTTGCATCACAAATCTAGCCTTGGTAAATTTAAGAAAATTGAAATCATATCAAGTATCTTTTCTGACCACAATGCTATGAGACTAGATATCAATTACAGGAAAAGACCTGTAAAAAATACAAACACATGTAGGCTAAACAATACACTATTAATAACGAAGTGATCACTGAAAAAATCAAAGAGGAAATCAAAGAATACCTAGAAACAAATGGCAATGGAGACATGATGACCCAAAACCTATGGGATGCAGCAAAAACAGTTCTAAGAGGGAAGTTTATAGCAGTAGAATCATACCTTAAAAACAGGAAACATCTCAAATAAACATCCTAACCTTGCACCTAAAGCAATTCGAGAAAGAAGAACAAAAAACCCCCAAATTTAGCAGAAGGAAAGAAATCATAAAGATCAGATCAGAAATAAATGAAAAAGAAATGAAGGAAACGATAGCAAAGATCAATAAAACTAAAAGCTGGTTCTTTCAGAAGATAAACAAAATTGATAAACCATTAGCCAGACTCATCAGAAAAAAAGGGAGAAGACTCAAATCAATAGAATTAGAAATGAAAAAGGGGAAGTAACAACTGACACTGAAGAAATACAACAGATTATCAGAGATTACTACAAGCAACTCTATGCCAATAAAATGGAAAACCTGGAAGAAATGGACAAATTCTTAGAAATGCACAAGCTGCCGAGACTGAACCAGGAAGAAATGGAATATATGAACAGACCAATCACAAACACTGAAATTGAAACTGTGATTAAAAATCTTCCAACAAGCAAAAACCCAGGACCAGATGGCTTCACAGGTGAACTCTATCAAACACTTAGAGAAGATCTAACACCTATCCTTCTCAAACACTTCCAAAATATAGCAGAGAGAAAAAACTCCCAGAATCATTCTATGAGGCCAGCATCACCCTGGTACCAAAACCAGACAAAGATGTCACAAAGAAAGAAACTACAGGCCAATATCACTAATGAACATAGATGCAAAAATCCTCAACAAAATACTAGCAAACAGGATCCAACAGCACATTAAAAGTATCATACACCATGGCCAAGTGTGGTTTATCCCAGGAATGCAAGGATTTGCAATATATGCAAATCAATCAATATGATACACCATATTAACAAATTGAAGGATAAAAACCATACGATAATCTCAATAGTTGCAGAAAAAGCTTTTGACAAAATTCAACACCATTTATGATAAAAACTCTCCAGAAAGTGGACATAGAGGGAACCTACCTCAACATAATAAAGGCCATATATGAAAACCCACAGCCAACATCGTCCTCAAGGGTGAAAAACTGAAACCATTCCCACTAAGAACAGGAACAAGATAAGGTTGCCCACTCTCACCACTCTTATTCAACATAGTTTGGAAATTTTAGCCATAACAATCAGAGAAGAAAAAGAAATAAAAATAATCCAAATTGGAAAGAAGAAGTAAAGCTGTCACTCTTTGCAGAGAATATGATACTATACATAGAGAATCCCAAAGATACTACCAGAAAACTACTATAGCTAATCCATGAATTTGGTAAAGTAGCAGCATACAAAATTAATGCACAGAACTCTCTGGCATTCTTATACACTAGTGATGAAAAATCTGAAAGTGAAATTAAGAAAACACTCCCATTCACCATTGCAACAAAAATAATAAAATATATAAGAATAAACCTACCTAAGGAGACAAAAGACCTGTAGGCAGAAAATTATAAGACATTGATGAAAGAAATTAAAGATGATACAAATAGATGGAGAGATATACCATGTTGTTGGATTGGAAGAATCAACATTGTGAAAATGACTCTACTACCCAAAGCAATCTACAGATTCAATGCAACCCCTATCAAATTACCACTGGCATTTTTCACAGAAGTAGAACAAAAAATTTTCACAATTTGTAGGAAACACAAAAGACCCCGAATAGCAAAAGCAATCTTGAGAAGGAAAAATGGAGTTGGAGGAATCAGGCTCTCTCACTTCAGAAGATACTACAAAGCTACCGTAATCAAGACAGTATGGTACTGGCACAAAAACAGAAATATAGATCAATGGAACAGGATGGACAGCCCAGAGATAAACCTACGCACATATGGTCACCTTATCTTTGATAAAGGAGGCAAGAATATACAGTGGAGAAAAGACAGACTTTTCAATAAGTGGTGCTGAGAAAACTGGAGAGGTACATATAAAAGTATGAAATTAGAACACTCCCTAACACCATACACAAAACTAAACTCAAAATGGATTAAAGACCTAAATATAAGGTCAGACACTATCAAACTGTTAGAGGAAAACCTTGTCAGAACACTCTATGACATAAATCACAGCAAGATCCTTTTTGACACACCTTCTTCAGAAATGGAAATAAAAACAAAGTAAACAAATGGGACCTAATGAAACTTAAAAGCTTTTTCACAGCAAAGGAAATTATAAACAAGCCCAAAAGACAACCCTCAGAATGGGAGAAAATAGTTGCAAATGAAGCAACTGACAAAGGATTAATCTCCAAAATTTACAAGCAGCTCATGCAGCAATAGCCATCATCAAAAAATCTACAAACAATAATTGTTGGAGAGGGTGTGGAGAAAAGGGAACACTCTTGCACTGTTGGTGGGAATGTAAATTGATACAGCCACTATGGAGAACAGTATGGAGCATCCTTAAAAAACTACAAATAGAACTACCATACAACCCAGCAATCCCACTACTGGGCATATACCCTGAGAAAACCATAATTCAAAAAGAGTCATGTACCAAAATGTTCATTGCAGCTCTATTTACAACAGCCAGGACATGGAAGCAACCTAAGTGTCCATCAACAGATGAATGGATAAAGAAGATGTGGCACATATATACAATGGAATATTACTCAGCCATAAAAAGAAATGAAATTGAGTTATTTGTAGTGAGGTAGATGGACTTAGAATCTGTCATACAGAGTGAAGTACGTCAGAAGGAGAAAAACAAATACCATATGCTAACACATATATATGGAATCTAAGAAAAAAATGTTCATGTAGAATCTAGGGTAAGATGGGAATAAAGACACAGACCTACTCGAGCATGGACTTGAGGATAAGAGGAAGTGGAATCATAAGCTGCGACAAAGTGAGAGAGTGGCGTGGACATATATACACTACCAAACTTAAAATAGATAGCTAGTGGTAAGTAGCCTCATAGCACAGGGAGATCAGCTGGGTGGTTTGTGACCACCTAGAGGGGTGGGATAGGGAGGGTGGGAGGGAGGGAGACGCCAGAGGGAAGAGATATGGGAACATATTTATATATGTATAACTGATTCACTTTGTTATAAAGCAGAAACTAACACACCATTGTAAAGCAATTATACTCCAATAAAGATATTTAAAAAAGAAATTAGAACCTAAAAATTAAAATTAACAAAAAACATTTCTATTGTAAATAACAATGGAATTTAGTACGCTATTATACCCTTAGACCTACTGTAGGACATGCTGTTCTTTGCTGTTCCACTTGTGGCAGGATTCATAGTTTTTCTAACAGGTACAGATCCCTATGCCTGATACTGTGAAGAAACGTTATACTTGAGCTCCATTCTTATCTCTCTGAGGCATTTTTCGGAATTGTCTAAAATAGAAATACATACTGTTAACCTCCAGCGTGATACCAGTCACATAATAGAAACCCAATAAATGTTTCACTGTGAAAAAAAAGAAAAGAAAAAGAAATCAAATAAAATGAAGTTATTAAAATAAAAAATTTTAAAAAATTATTAAAAATTTAAAATTACAACAGTACTTTAAAAAAGAAGAAAGAAAGAAAGAAGAGAGCAACTAAAGCAGAAAACAAATCAAACAATGATAACAAGAGCTAAAAACTATACAAAAAAAAAAAGACAGACAGAACCCTAGGAAAAAAATGATAAAACAAAGCTATACAGAAAAAATCACACAAAGAAGCATAACATACACTCTCCCAAAAAGAGAAAAAGGAAAAAATATATATATATTAAAAAAAGGAATAGAGTAACCAAGTTAATAAGCAAATCTACCAGTGATAATAAGATCTAAATACTAAACTAAATAAACAAAACCAGAAACAAATTAGATGCAGAAAGCAAACCCCAAGTGTACGGTTGCTCCCAAAGTCCACCACTTCAATTTTGGGATTATATTTGTCTATTCAGGTGTTCCACAGATACAGGGTACATCAAGTTGCTTGTGGAGGTTTAATCCTCTGTGCCTGAGGCTGCTGGGAGAAATTTCCCTTTCTCTTCTTTGCTCACATAGCTCATGGGGTTCAGCTTTCGATTTGACCCTGCCTCTGTGCGTAGGTGGCCTGAGGACGTCTGTTCCCCACCCAGACATGATGGGGTTAAAGTAGCAGCTGATTAGGCATCTCTGGCTCACTCAGGCCGGGGAGAGGGAGGGGTACAGTATGCAGGGTGAGCCTGCAGAGGAAGAGCTGGTATGATGTTGCAACAGCTTGAGGTGCACCTTGTGTTCTCCCGGGGAAGTTGTCCCTGGATCATGGGACCCTGGCAGTGTCGGGCTGCAGATGCTCCTGGGAGTGTTGGTGTGGATAGTGACCTGTCCTTGTACACAGCCTTCTTGATGGCTGTAGCAGCAGCCTTAGCATTTCATGCCCGTCTCTGGTATCCGTGCTGATAGCCGTGGCTCACACCAGTCTCTGGAGCTTGTTTAGGTGGTGCTCCGAATCCCCTCTCCTCCTGCACCCTGAAACAATGGTCTCTTGACTCTTAGGCAGTTCCAGACTTTTCCCTCAACTCCCTGCCAGCTAGCTGTGGTGCACTATCCCCCTTCACTCTGTGTTCACACAGCCAACCCCAGTCCTCTCCCTGGGATCTGACCTCCAAAGCCTGAGCCTCAGCTCCCAGGCCCTACCTACACTGGCAGGTGAGCAGACAAGCCTCTCAGGCCTGTGAGTGCTGGTTGGCACTGATCCTCTGTTTGGGAATATCTCTGCTTTGCCCTCTGCACCCCTGTTGCTGTGCTGTCCTCCATGCCTCCAATGCCTCTCCCCTGTCCACTCTTCCTCTCCACCAGTGAAGGGGTTTCCTAGTGTGTGGGAACTTTTCCTCCTTCACAGCTCCCTCCCAGAGATGCAGGTCCCATCCCTAATCTTTTGTCTCTGTTTTTTCTTTTTTCTTTTGCCCTACCCAGGTATGTGGGGAGTTTCTTGCCTTTTGGGAAGTCCGTGGTCTTCTACCAGGGTTCAGTAGGTGTTCTGTAGGATTTGTTCCACGTGTAGTATTTCTGATGTATTTGTGGGGAGGAAGGTGATCTCCAAGTCTTACTCCTCTGCCATCTTGAAGGTCCCTTGATCAAGCCTGCTGAGTTTTGAATGGAAGTACATCACTGGCTCTTCTGGGACTCCAGGAGACCCAGCTTGCTAACGGCAGATCTTTGGACTTTTCAGCTACATAATTACTTAATTCCTATTAATGCCTTACAATAATGTGTATATGGTTCTGTTTCTCTGGAAAATCCTAATACTAACAATAACTAATGTAAGTTAATACTACACTAATACTCAAATATTCTTACACAGCAGGAAATTTCAGTAACAATTTGCCAAATGCATCCATTTTGTAGAAATCAGAAAGATATTCATAAACTTAAAGAAACTTTATTATCAGAGTATCAAAGACATTTTTTAAAATCTAAGCAAAAATATAAAATAAATATGGAAATATACTCTATGGTTTGGAAGATATATCATAAGTGAAGAGACCATACTATGGTTCAAAAACAGCTATAAATTTAGCTTTGCTAATTAATTATAGTTCTGACATAATTAATTGCCTGTAAGAGATAAACACATTTCTTAAAATTTTTCTTTAAGCACAAATAGAATAAAAATAGCAGAGGGCTTGCCTGGTGGTGCAATGGTTGAGAGTCTTCCTACCAATGCAGGGGACATGGGTTCGTGCCCCGGTCCAGGAGGATCCCACATGCCATGGAGCGGCTAGGCCCGTGAGCCATGGTCGCTTAGCCTGCGCTTCCAGAGCCTGTGCTCCGTAACGGGAGAGGCCACAACAGTGAGAGTCCTGCCTACCACCAAAAAAAAAAAAAAAAAGCAGAGAATATAGCTTATTCAATATATCAATTATTGAGCCCTAATCTAAGCCAGGCACTGTGCTGTTGGATATTCTACAGAGATGCAGGAGATATGCTGCAAAGAGGGAATATATATATTGTTAAAGTTATACATATTACTATTTTAATCAATACTCAAACACTTATTTTTTGACTCTCATCATACCTGTATACCTATTTCTACAATTTTATACATATAATATTTTAGTAATTAACAAATAATGTTACATAAAAAATAAGGTGTCAATCAATATTTATCATTATTTAAAACCTTTAAGAACTAAGTGTATTTCATGGAAGGAAAAATATTAGCTTCTTTGTTATCATGACTAATTTTCCTATTCCATTTTGTATGGTTATTTTAAAAAATATATTTGAATAACTTCCCAGTAGAAATTAACATCACAATGATGATTATCAGTTATCTTCCTAAACATTACATTGAGGGTTGCAATTTTTTATTTCTAATATTCTATGTTTTAATAATTATACCATTTATATGGGGAAAGAGTCACAAGAAGGGACTTAGGATGTCTTACAATCTCATCAAAATAAAATTATATTCGGTTGTATTTATTTATTTCAAGCAAAAACACACAACTTTTTGTCATAAAGTGTTTGCTATTAAAACTTTATAACTCTATTCTCTTCACATTGAAATTTCTTACAGTTTAGAGACTGCTTTTTCCCTTTATCTATAACTAGACTATCACTTCAGTCCTCTAATTTGACAGCTCAGAGAACTGTGTTTGGATATTAAAACAAAGCCAGCCTCTTTATCATTTTTGTGCTTGACTGATACATATTAACTTTCACTATTGATTAATCTTTCTTGCCTTTCTCTCTCTTCAGAGCCAAGAATAATAATCTGCCCAAATTCTAAGTCCCAGAATGGAAAACATGATTGGCTTAGTATGGGTAAAATATATAATCTTGATTAAATCAGCTGAAACTAAGGATATAGCTTTACATAGTAGTATAAATAGATGTTGTGTGACCAGTGTGTAACACATTCTTGACATTTTTTGCATTTTTAGTTAAAAAATATTCAATTCATTGAGCATGTGTTTTGTAGCTAGTACTATGCAATCAAAATATTTAGCTGGATAAGGTTCAATTCTTACAAATATTTTAAAAGTTATTTTAACCAAATATAATATCGTAGAAAAGATATTATACAACTATAAAAATCCTTATAATTACACTGACAATAAAAACTAGTAAAACATTTCATCAAAGCAAAATAAATAATAACAAGAACTGTCTGGTCATAGGTAATTGTTAAACATGAATTTTAACTCTATCCTTTACAGAACAATTTGTCAGAGGAGCTATTATTATCCTCCCCTTTTTTATAGATGAGAAAATTGAAAAAAGAGCTTATAAAACAACTATTTTCAAACTAGAGAGTGATGGGGAAGAGATGGAACCCAGTCAATTTTTCATCAGAGGCTGCTCTCTAAAGCAATTTATTAAAAAAAAACAAGAAAAAACAAAAAAAAAACTACACACACACTATATAACTGTTAACTTAAAATGAATCACCCATATTGTTAAGACAATTAGTCAAACTGAATGGAAAATACTTTTAAATATTGTTTACTCTAAAGGCTAAAATATATCTCAAATGGATTTAAAAGTTAAATTCCATGAAAATCAAACCATAAATATATAAGTGAGATCTACACATATATATGAATAGTGATCAAACCTTTGAAGAAGAGAAAGATTCCTAAGTTTAGAAGTAAAGGAATATTATGAAGGATGAGATAAACATATTTCACTCTCATAAACAACTGAAATTCTTTACAATGTATGATTAAAATGATGCTGTAATGAGCAAAAACAAAGTAAGAATATATCTGAAATAAATGAAAAAAGCAAAAGGTACAATTAGCTGCTAAAATTTTTTATAGGTTTAATTCAAAGATCTAAATGATAATATTATTATCTATAAAAAGAGAACAGACAGAACATTTGAATTGTTAAAAAAAACCCAAAACTCAAATTCCAATATATAAATGGATAACAGGAATAAATGCAAAATTCACAAAAGGATAAATAAAATAGACAAAATTACCGAAAAATATTAATTTCCTTTTGTATTACCAGCATTATAAATTTAAGATATTAATGTATTATTTTCACCATTTAAATTAGGAAATATTTTTAAGACAGTAAATGCTGCAAAAAATGAAATAAAAAAGATATTCTCGGGCTTCCCTGATAGCACAGTGGTTGAGCGTCCGCCTGCCGATGCAGGGGACCTGGGTTCATGCCCTGGTCCAGGAAGATCCCACATGCCAAGGAGCAGCTGGGCCCATGAGCCATGGCCTCTGAGCCTGTGTGTCCAGAGCCTGTGCTCCACAATGGGAGAGGCCACAACAGTGAGAGGCCCAAGTACCACAAAAATAAAATAAAATAAAATAAAGATATTTTCATGTATTGCTCATAAGAGTATAAATCTAATATCAGATATTGATACACAGATTTTCACTCATAGGAATAGTCCCTAAAGAAACATTAGGAATAGAACATTATGTACATCATGAAAAACTGAAAATAATCTATCTTTCCAATTTTTTGGTGGAATGCTAAGATATCTAGAATGTACCTATTCAGTGGAATATTAGATATTTCATTCTTTGTATATAATAATGTAGAAGGTATGTTGATATAATATTGAATGGAAATTACAGGACATAATATTATACATTTAGTACAAAATTGTTATGGTCTTCAAGACAAGGAACACCTCTCACCATTCTTATGCAATATAGTCTTAGCCAGAGCAATTAAACAAGGAAAAGGAATAAAAGGCATCCAAATTGGAAAAGAAAAAGTAAAACTGTCACTATTTGCAGTTAACATGATTGTATATATATAATACTGTAAAGACTCTACCAAAAACTATCAAAAATAATAAACAAATACAATAAAGTTGCAGGGTACAAAATCAATATACAAAAATTCGTTGTGTTTTTACCCACTAACAATGAACTAGCAGAAGGGGAAATTAAGAAAATAATCCCATTTAAAATTGCAATAAAAAAGAAGAATAAAATACCTAGAAATAAATCTTACCAAGGAGGTAAAAGACCTATACTCAGAAAACTATAAAGCATTGTTAAAGGAAATTGAAGAAGACACAAAGAAATGGAAAGATATTTTGTGCTCATGGATTGGAAGCATTAACATTGCTAAAATGTCCAAAAAGCAATCTACAGATACAATGCCATCCCTATTGAAATCCCAACATTTTTCACAGATATAGAACAACCATCCTAAACTTTATATGGAATCATAAAAGACCCCGTATAGCCAAAACTATCCTGAGAAAAAAGAACAAAGTTGGATATATTGCAGTCCCTGATCTCAAACTATATTACAAAGCTATAGTAATCAAAATTGCATGCTACAGGCAGAAAAACAGACATGTAGATCAATGAAACAAAAATGGGAGTGCAGAAATAAACCCACACATACATGGACAATTAATTTATGACAGAAGAGCAAAGAACATACAATGCAGAAAGAGTAGTCTCTTCAATAGTGTTGGGAAAACTAGACAGCTACATTCAAAAGAATGATACTAGACCACTATCTCACACCATATACAAAAAATCAACTAAAAATAGATTAAAGACTTGAATGTACAGCCTGAAAACATAAAACTCCTAGAAGAAAACAGAAACAGTGCACTCTCTGACATTGGTCTTAGCAGTATCTTTCTGGATATGTCTCCTCAGGAAAGGGAAGCAAAAGCAAAAATAAACAAATGGGACTTCGTTGAACTAAAACGTTTTTGCACAGCAACAGAAACCATGAACAAAAAGAAAAGACAGGGCTTCCCTGGTGGCGCAGTGCTTGAGAGTCCACCTGCCGATGCAGGGGACAAGATTTTGTGCCCTGGTCCGGGAAGATTCCACATGCCATGGAGTGGCTAGGCCCATGAGCTATGGCCACTGAGCCTGCGCATCGGAGCCTGTGCTCCACAATGGGAGAGGCCACAACAGTGTGAGGCCCGCATACCACAAAAAAAAAAAACAAAAGAGACAGCCTACTAAATGGGAGAAAATATATAAAAAACTCATTCAACTCAACAACAACAACAAAAAACCTGATTCATATAAGGGCAGAAAAGCTGAATAGACATTTTTCCAAAGAAGGCATACAGATGGCTAACAGACATATATATTAAAAAAATCAAAGCCATAATGAGATATCACCACATGCCAATTAGAATGGCTAACAAGTGTTAGAGTATGGAGAAAAGAGAATCCTCATATACTGTTAGTGGGAATGTAAATTGGTACAACCATTATGAAAAGCAGTATGAAAATTACTTTCAAAATTAAGAATAGAACTACCATAAGATCCATCTATTCCACTTGTTATTTATTCAAAGAATATGAAAACAGTAATTCAAAAAGATATATGCAGTCATGTTCATCACAGAATTATTTACAGTAGTCAGATATGGAAGCAACCTAAGTGCCCACTGATGGATGGATAAACAAGATGTAGTAAATATACACAATGGAACTCTACCCAGCCATGAAAAAAGGTGATGAAATATTGCCATTTGCAACAACATGGATGAAACTTGAGGGTATCATGATGAGTAAAATAAATCAGACAGAGAAAAACAAATAGTGTATGATTTCACTCATTTGTGGACTATAAAAATAAATAAAGAAGCAAAGAATCCAAACAAAACAAACAAAAAACACATAGATACAGAGAACACGGTAGTGGTTATGAGAGTAGTGGGTAAAGGGAATCAAATTTATGTTGACAGATGGAAACTAAAATTTTGGTAATGAGAGCATGCCATAGAGTATACAGAAGTCAAAATATAATGTGTATACACAAAACTTATATAATGTTGTAAACCAATGTTATGTCAATGAAAAATATGTGTTCTTATTTATGTCAATAGGTATTTACCAAGATATAGATATAAATGTATGTCTCTCTGTGTGTGCTTATACAGAGAGAAAGAGAAAGAACCTTAAACAAAATTGACCAAAATGCCAAGGAATTTGTGTGAGTGACTTTTTGAATTTCCAAAACACATTTATTAAGTATAGATTACTTTTAGAGTGAGAGGGAAAAAAAGTTAATAAAACAACAGAAATGGGTAACAAAATTAATTATCCAAAAGCTTCCTAATGAAAAAATATCAGAATTTAAAATACATGCTATTATTTTCTCTAATACTTTGTTACTTATATATATGAAATATCTTACAGAGATCATGAGTTTGGGGAAAATGTCAGCATAAAGCCACAACTGCTTTTCCTCATTTAGAAATGTGCTTTTCAGATGATCCAAAAAGAAACTCAATTTTTAGTTTGCTTTTGTGAACTGTTTCCTTAAACTGAAACAAAATCTTCAGTTGACAATTCAATGAAAAAACCTGAGAATACTCTCCTGAGCTGAAAATTAAATCCTGGGGGACTAATAGGTAGTAAAATCATCAAGCTGCTCATGGAATTCTACTCTTTCCTTGAATTCTTGGCTTCCCTGGCTATTTCAGAGTTATCCTCATAGGTAGAAAAATGACAGTCATAATTGCCCATTGTAAGGCAGCATGTTTCCCAGAGATCATGAGCAAAGTGATAGGGTGCTGAAAAAAATAACCCTCTCTAGAGTCGAGTGGGTAGCATATGAATTCCAGGGGACAAAAAGATAATAGAATTTTGGGGGATTCCTTGGTGGTCTAGTGGTTAGGACACCACGCTTTCACTGCCAAGGTCAGGGTTCAATCCCTGGTCAGGAAACTAAGATCCTACAAGCCATGTGGTGTGGCAAAAAAAAAAAAAAAAAAGAATCATTTCATATACTTCTCAAGTGGACAACTGTATTCTAATACATTATTCTTTTTTGTTACTATGCTATATTAAAGGAATAATTCTGACAAATATTGTAAAGTCAACATTTTCTTATCCTGTCTTAGAATTTATAAAGTCAAGAAGCTGACTTCATAGTTCAGATGATTCTTACCTTTAAGGGATTATATTAGTTTAGTTTTGCTCAAGAAGCTAAGTTACATTTATTTAACAAGGCACAAATTAGTAGTATATTAGTAATCGGTATTCTCTGAGACAGTAGAGTTAAATCTAAAATGGCATATTTATAGGAACAGAGATAAATTTAAAAATATAATTTTACAATGATATGCAAAAAAAAAAGTCGTTCTTCCCTTTTTTTGGGTAGTTTAGAAAATTCTCATTTCATGAATTCTTAAAAATTTTTCTCATTTTAAAGAATTTGGTGAAACTCCTTTCCCTTTCCCCTGTCCATTTCTAATCAATCTTATCTCCACATTCCCATTAAAGTTATTAAATTAGTTAATTGAGCAATAGCCTCATTCATTATCTCTCTAACCATGAATTTCAGAGTCTTAGGCCACAGCCAGGACTAAATTTCCTATACTGAGGTAACACCTGAAAGTCTGTTTTGCCACACAAATTCCCTGAAAAGTGGAAGATAATACTTAATATTTTTCTTTCATTTTCATGTGGTTTTTTGCATTTTGTTGGATGTAATTCTGTTTAATAATGTCAGGTCCAAAAAGACACATACTGCTGAAGTTGTTTCATACCATATAACATGCAATAAATATATCATTTAAAAATGTTAAAAGCTACTTTCCTTTTTAATATCTTTATTGCAGTATAATTGCTTTACAATGGTGAGTTAGTTTTTGCTGTATAACAAAGTGAATCAGCTATACACATACATATATTGCCATATCGCCTACCTCTTGCATCTCACTCCAACCCTTCCTATCTCACCCCTCTAGGTGGTCACAAAGCACCTAGCTGATCTCCCTGTGCTATGCAGCTGCTTCCCACTGGCTATCTATTTTACATTTGTTAGTAGTGTATATATGTCAGTGCTACTCTCTCACTTCATCCCAGCTTACCCTTCCCCCCCTCTAGGTGGTCACAAAGCACCTAGCTGATCTCCCTGTGCTTTGTGGCAGCTTCCCACTAGCTATGTATTTTACATTTGGTAGTGTACATATGTACATGCCACTCTCTCACTTCATCCTAGCTTACTCTTCCCTCTCCCCATGTCCTCAAATCCATTCAATACGTCTGCATCTTTATTCCGGTCCTACCCATAGATTTTCAGAACCATTTTTTTTTTTTTAAGATTCCAAATATATGTGTTAGCATACAGTATATGTTTTTCTCTTTCTGACTTACTTCATTCTATATGATAGTTTCTAGGTCCATCCACCGCACTACAAATAACTCAATTTCGTTTCCTTTTATGTCTGACTAATAATCCATTGTATATATGTGCCACATCTTCTTTATCCATTTATCTGTCAGTGGACACTTAGGTTGCTTCCATGTCCTGGTTAATGTAAATAGAGCTGTAGTGAACATTGTGGTACATGACACTTTTTGAAATATGGTTTTCTCAGGGTATATGCCCAGTAGTGGGATTGCTGGCTCATATGGTAGTACTATTTTTAGTCTCTAAAGGAACCTTTATACTGTTATCCATAGTGGCTGTATCAATTTACATTCCTACCAACAGTGCAAGAAGATTCCCTTTACTCAACACCCTCTCCAGCATTTATTGTTTGTAGACTTTTTGATGATGGCCATTCTGACTGGTGTCAAGAGATACCTCATTGTAGTTTTGATTTGCATTTCTCTAATGATTAGTGATGTTGAGCATCCTTTCATGTGTTTGTTGGCAATCTGTATATCTGCTTTGGAGAAAAGTATATTTAGGTCCTCTGCCCATTTTTGGATTGGATTTTTTGTTTTTTTGATATTGAGCTGCATGAGCTGCTTGTAAATTTTGGAGATTAATCTTTTGTCAGTTGTTTCAGTTGCAAATATTTTCTCCCATTCTGAGGGTTGTCTTTTCATCTTGTTTATGGTTTCCTTTTCTGTGTAAAAGCTTTTAAGTTTCATTAGGTCCCATTTGTTTATTTTTGTTTTTAATTCCATTTCTCTAGGAGGTGGGTCAAAAAAGATCTTGCTGTGATTTATGTCATAGAATGTTCAGCCTAGGTTTTCTGCTAAGAGTTTTACAGTGTCTGGCCTTAGGTCTTTAATCCATTTTGAGTTTACTTTTGTGTCTGGTGTTAGGGAGTATACTAATTTCATTCTTTTACATGTAACTGTCCAGTTTTCCCAGCACCACTTATCGAAGAGACTACTACTTAATGAAGAGGCTGTCTTTTCTCCATTGTTTATTCTTGCCTCCTTTATCAAAAATAAGGTGACCATATGTGTATGGCTTTATCTCTGGGCTTTCTATCCTGTTCCATTGATCTATATTTCTCCTTTTATGCCAGTACCATACTGTCTTGATTACTGTAAGTTTGTAGTTTAGTCTGAAGTCTGGGAGCCTAATTCCTCCAGCTGCATTTTTGTTTCTCATGATTGCTTTGGATATTTGGCGTCTTTAGTGTTTCCATACAAATTGTGAAATTTTTTGTTCTACTTCTGTAAAAAATGCCAGGGGTAGTTTGATAGGGATTGCATTGAATCTGCAGATTGCTTTGTATAGTATAGTCATTTTCACAATGTTGAGTCTTCCAATCCAGGAGCATGGTATATCTCTCCATCTGTTTGTATTACCTTTAATTTCTTTCATCAGTGTCTTATAGTTTTCTGCATACAGGTCTTTAGTCCCCTTAGGTAGGTTTATTCCTAGGTATTTTATTATTTTTGTTGCATTGGCAAATTGGAGTGTTTCCTTAATATCCTTTTCAGATTTTTCATCATTAGTGTATAAGAACGCAGGAGATTTCTGTGCATTAATTTTGTATCCTGCTACTTTACCAGATTCATTGATTAGTTCTAGTAGTTTTCTGGTAGTATCTTTAGGATTCTCTATGTATAGCAAACAGTGACAGCTTTACTTCTTCTTTTCCGATTTGGATTTCTTTTATTTCTTTTTCTTCTCTGGTTGTTGTGACTAAAACTTCCAAAGTTGTGTTGAATAATAGTGGTGTGAGTGGACAGCCTTGTCTTGTTCCTGATCTTAGAGGAAATGCTTTCACTTTTTCACCTTTGAGAACACTGTTGCCAGTGGGTTTGTCATACATGGTCTTTATTATGTTTAGGTAAGTTCCCTGTATGCCTACTTTCTTGAGGGTTTTTATAATAAATGGGTTTTGAATTTGTCGAAACCTTTTTCTGCATCTGTTGAGATGATCATAAGGTTTTTCTCCTTCAATTTGTTAATATGGTTTATCACATTGATTGATTTGCATATATTGAAGACTCCTTGGATATCTGGGATAAACTCCACTTGATCATGGTGTATGATCCTTTTAATATGTTGCTGAATTCTGTGTGCTAAAATTTGTTGAGGATTTTTGCATCTATGCTCATCAGTGATATTGCCCTGTAGTTTTCTTTCTTTGTGACGTCTTTGTCTGGTTTTGGTATCAGGGTGATGGTGGCCTCATAGAATGACTTTGGGAGTGTTCCTCCCTCTGCTATATTTTGGAAGATTTTGAGAAGGGTAGATGTTAGCTCTTCTCTAAATGTTTCATAGACTTCACCTGTGAAGCCACCTGGTCCTGAGCTTTTGTTTGTTGGTAAATTTTTAATCAGTCTCAATTTTAGTGCTTGTGATTGGTCTGTTTATATTTTCTATTACTTCCTAGTTCAATCTTGGAAGGTTGTGCTTTTCTAAGAATTTGTCCATTTCTTCCAGGTTGTCCATTTTATTGGTATAGAGTTGCTTGTAGTAATCTCTCATGATCCTTTGTATTTCTGCAGTGTCAGTTGTTACTTCTCCTTTTTCATTTCTAATTCTATTGATTTGAGAATCCTCCCTTTTTTCTCCATGAATCTGCCTAATCGTTTATCAATTTTCTTTATCTTCTCCCAGCTTTAATTTCATTGATCTTTGATATTGGTTCCCTGATTTCTTTTTCAATTATTTCTGATCTGATCTTTATGATTTCTTTCCTTCTGCTAACTATGGGGTTTTTGTTCTTCTTACTGAATTGCTTTAGGTGTAAGGATAGGTTGTTTATTTGAGATGTTTCCTGTTCCTTGAGGGAGGATTGTAATGCTATAAACGTCCCTGTTAGAACTGCTTTTTCTGCATCCCATAGGTTTTGGGTCTTCATGTTTTCATTATCATTTGTTTCTAGGTATTTTTTAATTTCCTCTTGATTTCTTCAGTGATCTCTTGTTTATTTAGTAGTGTCTTGTTTATCCTCCATGTGTTTGCATTTTTTACAGTTTTTTTTCGTGTCATTGTTATGTAGTCTCATAGTGTGTGGTTAGAAAAGATACTTGATACAATTTCAGTTTTCTTATATTTACCAAGGCTTGTATTGTGACCCAAGATATGATCTATCCTGGAGAATGTTCTATGAGCACTTGAGAAGAGAGTGTACTCTGTTTTTTTGGATGGAATGTCCTATAAATATCAATTAGGTCCATCTTGTTTAATGTGTTATTTAAAGCTTGTGTTTACTTATTTATTTTCATTTTGAATGATCTCTCCATTGGTGTAAGTGGGGTGTTAAAGTCCCCTACTATGATTGTGTTACCGCCAATTTCCCATTTTATGGCTGTTAGCAATTGCCCTATGTATTGAAGTGCTCCTATGTTGGGTGCAGGAATGTTTAATTGTTACACATTCTTCTTGGATTGATCCCTTGATCATTATGTAGTGTCCTTCTTTGTCTCTTGTAATAGTCTTTATTTTGAAGTCTATTTTTTCTGATAGGAGAATTGCTACCCCAGCTTTTGATTTCCATTTGCATGGAATATCTTTTTCCATCCCCTCACTTTCAGTCTGTATGGGTCCCTAAGTCTGAAGTGGGTCACTTGTAGACAACATATATATAGGCCTTGTTTTTGTATTCATTTATCCAGTCTATGTCTCTTGGTTGGAGCATTTAATCCATTTACATTTAAGGTAGTTTTCAATATGTATGTTCCTATTACCATTTTCTTAATTGTTTTGGGTTTGGTATTGTAGGTCTTTTCCTTCTCTTGTCTTTCTTGCCTAGGGAAATTCCTTTAGAAATTGTTGTAAAGCTGGTTTGGTGGTGCTGAATTCTGTTAGCTTTTGCTTGTCTGTAAAGCTTTTAATTTCTCCATCGAATCTGAATGAGATCCTTGCCGGTAGAGTAATCTTGGTTGTTGGTTTTTCCCTTTCATCACTTTAAATATGCCCTGCCACTCCTTTCTGGCTTGCAGAGTTTCTGCTGAAAGATCAGCTGTTAACCTTATGGGGATTCCCTTGTGTGTTATTTGTTGTTTTTCCCTTGCTGCTTTTAATATTTTTTCCTTGTATTTAATTTTTTTAGTTTGATTAACCTGTGTCTTTGTGTGTTTCTCTTTGGATTTATCCTCTTTTGGAATCTCTGCACTTCTTCAACTTGTTTGACTATTTTGTTTCCCAAATTAGGGAAGTTTTCAACTATAAGCTCTTTAAATATTTTCTCAGCCTTCTCGTTTTCTCTTCTTCTTCTGAGACCCCTATAATTCGAATGTTGGTGCCTTAAAGTTGTCCCAGAGGTCTCTGAAACTGTCCTCACTCCTTTTCATTCTATTTCCTTTAATCTGCTCTACAGTAGTTATTTCCACTATTTTTTCTTCCAGCTCACTTATCCGTTCTTCTACCTCAGTTATTCTGCTATTCATTCCTTGTAGGGTATTTTTAATTTCATTTATTGTGTTGTTCCTCATTGTTTGTTTGCTCATTATTTCTAGGTCCTCGTTAATAGTTTCTTGTATTTTCTCCATTCTATTTCAAAGATTTTGTATCATCTTTACTATCATTAATCTGAATTCTTTTTCAGGTAGACTGACTATTTCCCCCTTTTTTTTGTTCTTTGGGTTTTTACCTTGCTCCTTCATCTGCTGTGTTTTTCTCTGTCTTCTCATTTTGCTTAACTTACTGTGTTTGTGATCTCCTTTTCACAGGCTGCAGGTTCGTAGTTTCCAGTTTTTTTGGTGTCTGCCCCCAGTGGCTAAGGTTGACTCAGTGGGTTGTGTAGGCTTCCTAGTGGAGGGGACTGGTGCATGTGTTCTGCTTGATGAGGCTGGATCTTGCCTTTCTGGTGGGCAGGACCTCATCCAGTGGTGGGTTTTGGGGTGCCTGTGAGCTTATTATGATTTCAGGCACCCTCTTTGCAATGGGTGGTGTTTTGTTTCTGTCTTGCTATTTGTTGGCATAGGGTGTCCAGCACTGTAACTTGCTGGTCGTTGAGTGGAGCTGGGTCTTAGCATTGTGATGGAGGTCTCTGGGAGAGCTTTCACTGTTTGATATTATGTGGAGCCAGGGGGTCTCTGTTGGATCAATATCCTGACCTTGACTCTCCCATCTCAGAGGCACAAGCCTGACATCTGGCTGGAGCACCAAGACCCTGTCAGTCAAACAGCTCAGAAGAAAAGAGAGTAAAAAGGAAAAAAGAATAAAATAAAATAAAATTAAAAAATTAAAATAAAAAAATTATTAAAAAAAATTTTAAGTGTAATAAGAAAAAGAAAGAAAGGAGAGAGCAACCAAACCAAAAAACAAATCCACCAATGATAATCAGTGCTGAAAACTATACTAAAAAAAAGAAAACAAAAGAAAAAAACAGACAGACAGAACTCTAGCACAAATGGCAAAAGCAAAGCTATACAGACAAAATCACAGAAAGAAGCATACACATACACACTCACAAAAAGAGAAAAAGACAATATATATATATATATAAAAGGAAGAGAGTAACCAAATAAATAAACAAATCTACCAATGATAATAAACTCTAAATACTAACCTAAGAAAAACATAAAAACAGAAACAAATTAGATGCAGAAAGCAAACTCCAAGTCTACAGTGGCTCCCAATGTCCACCACCTCAAGTTTGGGATGTTTCATTGTCAATTCAGATATTCTAGAGATGCAGCATACATCAAGTTGATTTTGGGGATTTAATTTCCTTCTCCTGAGGCAGCTGGGAGAAATTTCCCTTTCTCTTCTTTGCTTGCACAGCTCCTGGGATTCAGCTTTGTATTTGGCACTCCCTCTGCATATAGGTCACCTGAGGGCATCTGTTCCCCACCCAGACAGGGTTAACGTAGCAGCTGATTAGGGGTCTCTGGTTCACTCAGGCCTGTGAGAGGGAGTTGTACGGAATGCGGGGGGAGCCTGCGGTGACACAGACGGGCGTGACATTGCAACAGCCTGAGGTGCTCTGTGTGTTCTCCCAGGGAAGTTGTCCTTGCATCACGGGACCCTGGCAGTGGTGGGCTGCACATGCTCCTGGGAGGGGAGGTGTGGAAAGTGACCTGTGCTTGCACACAGGCTTCTTGATGACTGTAGCAGCAGCCTTAGCATTTCATGCCCATCTCTGCTGTCCGCACTGATAGCTGCAGCTCAAGCCCATCTCTGGAGCTCATTTAGGTGGTGCTCTGAATCCTCTCTCTTCACACACCCCAAAACTATGGTCTCTTGCCTCTTAGGCAGTTCCAGACGTTTTCACAGACTCCCTCTCAGCTTGCTGTGATGCACTCACTTGCCCACTTCAGGCTGTGTTCACACAGCCAACTCCAGTCCTCTCCCTGGGATCTGACCTCCGAAGCTGGAGCTTCAGCTCCCAGCCCCCACCTGTCCTGGCAGGTGAGCAGACAAGCCTCTCAAGCTGGTGAGTGATAGTTGGCACCGATCATCTGTGCAGGAATCTCTCCACTTTGCCCTCTGCACCCCTATTGCTGTGCTCTCCTCCATGGCTCCCAAGCTTACCCCCACCACAAGCCCAGCCCCCCATCTCCAACAGTTAAGGGGATTCCTAGTGTTTGGAAACTTTTCCTCCTTCACAGCTCCTTCCCAGAGGTCCAGGTACCGTCCTTATTCTTTTATCTCTGCCAGCATTCAGTAGGTGTTCTGTAGAAGTTGTTCCACATGTAGAAGTATTTCTGATGTATTTGTGGGGAGGAAGGTGATCTCCACGTCTTACTCCTCATTCATTTTGAAGGTATCCTCCTAAAAGCTACTGTTTTAACTTAATTCTTTTAGCAACCATTGTAAATGGCAATTCATTAGGTGCTAAATATATATATTATATATATTTATATTTCAATATATATTTTAAAATATATCAACAAATTTTCCATTGTCATGTTACTATGACTGACTGATTTCTTCAGGTATAAAGTCACTTTGAAAAATGCACATAATTGCTTTTTTAAAGTTTTAAACATATCATCCAAATAGGAAGTTAATATTTGTTCAGCAAAAACTATGTCAATTTGATCTACTTTCATTGGCTTTAAAATATAACAAATAAAGTTAATCTTAGCCATACTATATGTTACAGCCAAAATTATACAATGTGATTAATGAGGAAGTAATGGAAGATAAAAAATAGAGCTGAGAAAGATCCAGGCTGATGATTCAACAATCATAGTATTAGGCAGGGAAAAAAAACAAACCACAGATTTGAGAGTGAGTTTTCCATTCCCCTTATTAGTAGTGGAAACTTAATCCTTTCTGTGTTCTCAGAAAAATAAACCACTGTAAAGATGTTGAGGGTATAATTAATGGTAGAAAGATTCAGAGCATTCTGGCAGTAGAGCATACATTTATAGTAAATTTCACTACTTATTTAGAGGCTGGGATAAGAGGAACAACATTAAATTGCAATGCTCAGTAGGTACGGAAACACATAGTGCTTGCTCTCTGCTAATTCAAAAAGAAAAATTATTAAACCTAACAGTACATGTAAATGTTCACAACACAAAGATTCTTCTAGAGACTGACTGTTAGAATATATTGCATAATATTTTCTGGACAGAACTTATTTATAAGTAAGCATTACTTTAGTAAAACTCTGTGCCAACCTAGATCATACTAGGTCACGTTTATGATAGTCTCTGCCTCTTATTTAAATTCATCACCAAGCTTCTACAAACTATGTTATTTCTTCCACTTTTATTCTTATAAATTTTTAAGTTTATTCCAGTAAGTTTAATTGTCATATCTTTTTATTTATTCTTTCCCTGACTCTTAGCCTTCATTTATCCATTAGTAATGTCTAAACTAGTGTTCCATTGGGTAAATTTGCTTCCTTTTATGATTCATGCTAATAATTATACTTAAATATTTATTATTTACAAAAAAATATAATATACCTATTTAACTCTCTCAACAACTCAGTGGGATAGTGTGGTCTATTGAATTATTGCTTCTGTCAATTTTTTTCCTTCTAGTAGACAAAGTACAGTATATCATCAACCTCAGACTTTTAGTTCGATCGTGTGACTTACCTTGATCAATAGAGAGTATGTACAAGTGTCAGTGTGTCAACTGTGAACATAGGCTTTCAGAGCTTTGATGTTTCAGCTTGGCCCCAGAAATTCTCTTGCTCTCATGAAGACAGTATATTCCAAATAGTGGTGCCTTTTTCTGCCTATGCTTCAGAAAAAGACTACAGGTGTTATGAAACAAATTTCCACCAATCTCAGATGAGCCCAACAAAATCTAGATTACTTCTAAGGTAACAGGATTGTTCATTGGCAAAGAAAATCTATCTAATGTAAATATGTATTTTAACAGGAAAAAAAGTCTCACAGAGTTCACATGAATTAGTAAATCACCATTTACTCTGTGACCAAAACTTAAGCCTTCTGAAAAGTACACAAATTCTTTTCACCCAAAATCAGAGTGATTTCTCAACTAAAGAAGCCAAGTTCCTTGAAGAAGTCATTCCTAAATATACAGTAAAAACGGCAGGTATTTTCCCTCAGCAAGCTTCCTGTCTCCCAAAATCCATCAAGAGCAAAAAAACTCTCTCCATTCTCCTTCCCACAAATACATTTATCTTTATGATGTACATAATGTAAGTGCTCTACTTATTCCATGACTTTATTTTGTGTATATGAGATAATCTGTATCTCCTCATATCAAGTTCCTTTCTGGGTTAGAATTTTATTTCAATGTAATTAATATAATTACAGCAGTGGTTACTAAATGGTAAAAAGAATGAATATGCTGAGTTTGGTAGTAGCAATATTTCAACAGACAGACACATAGTTCTTCCTAAATCAAGCTTGAAAAATAACTTTCTAACATAAAATCAAAAGCCTTGTTATAAAATAGGAGACCTGGAGGTGAGAGGCATTATATCATTGTTTAAGGAAAGGTCCATTATTTCTTATTGTTTAAGGGAAGAAGAAAAGTGAGAAAATATAACATCTATAGACTCCAAGGTATCAGGCCAACTAAGACACCAAAGTGTCCAGGGATCATAAGACAAATATATTAGCAAACAACCACCCAATCACTCATTTGTTTACCTATTCATTTAATCAATATGCTTGGGCTGCTATAACAAAATACCATAGACTGGGTGGCTCAAACAGGAGAAATTAATTTTCTCATAGTTCTAAATGTTGGAAAGCTGATTTTAAGATACCAGCATGATTGGATTCCAGTGAGAACCCTCTGCCAGTTTGTAAAATGAGGATATCTCCCCATGTCCTCACATGGCAGACAGAGACAGACAGACCGGAAGAAAAAGAAAGTTATTTGGTACCTTCTCTTATAAGGGAACTAATCCCATCATGAGGGCCCTACCTTTATCATTTCATCTAAACCTAATTATCTCTCAAAGACTCCACCTCCAAATACTATCACCCAGGAGGACTGGGATTCATCATAAGAATCTGAGGAGGCCACAATTCAGTCCATAGCAAACGTGTATTGATCATCTATGTGCTAGATACTTTGCTAGGCCCTGAATATATATTGATAAACAAGAGCGTCATATTCCCCACTCTCATGGAGCTTTTGATCCAGAAGGAGGATACAGAAAATAAAGTAATATTGTTCAAAAGAAATATTCTTGGGAAAATGTAGGCATTATAGTGAGGCATCTTAAATACCTGGAGTTGGGGAAAGTTTCCTGAAAAAGTGTTCTAAAGTGAATGTGTTCCAAGTTAATGAGTACAGGTTATCCACGTAAAGGAGGCAGGATCAAGGCCTACAGGCAGATGGAACGTTATGTATAGAATTCTTGAGTCCAGGTAGAGTAAGGTGAAATTAAGAACTTGAAATACAAAGTAGCTGAAACATAGTCTTTTTTTTTTTTTTTTTTTTGTGGTATGAGGTCCTCTCACTGCTGTGGCCTCTCCTGTTGCGGAGCACAGGCTCCGGACGTGCAGGCTCAGCAGCCATGTCTCACAGGCCCAGCCGCTCTGCGGCATGTGGGATCTTCCCGGACCGGGGCACGAACCCGTTTCCCCTGTATCGGCAGGCGGACTCTCAACCACTGCACCACCAGGGAAGCCCAAACATAGTTTTTTTAATCACACACTTTGATAAGACAGACTGATGAGAGATGATGCAGAGGTTAGCAAGTACCAGATAATTCAAGAACATGTAATGAATATTAAGAGTCAATTTATACACTAAGAACAAAATTATATCAATCAATTTTAATTTCCTGGAGAAGAAAGACTGTCTGTAAAACCCATTGTATAGAGTACCTAAAGCAAATTTATTCTCCATAAAGGTGATGAGAAATGCAAACAATATATAATTTCCCCAAATTTATAACATTAATTCAGTTTGAAAATTTACATTGGTACTATAGTTTCATGGTTCCCTCTTAATTTAGTAATAATAATACTTGAATTCAACATTTTGTGAAAGCAACACAGGTATCTGACTATGTATGTAATTGGACAAGCAATAAGAAAAAGGCAAATACAACTATTAGCATATAAATTGTCACAATTAGTTGCTGTCATTCATTTATTGGGCCATTTTAATGTATTTATTGAAAATCTACTCTAAGGCTGGCACTAAATAGATGTGATATGTTTATGAATAAAACAATCATCTCCACCCTCATGGAGCTTACATTATGGGCGGCAGGCAGAGAAAGAGTAAACATAGTAAACAAGTAAATTAAATAGTATGTTAGAAGGTGATGTGTACTTTGGAGAATAGAAATAGAACAGGAAAAGAATATTAGGAGTACCTAGATTAGGAATAGGTGATAGATGCCATTTTAATGAGATTCAAAGTAGTCTCATTCAGAAAATGGCATTTGAATAAAACTTGAACGAGGGAATTAGCTATGTAGATATTGAAGGAAACAACATACTGGCAGAGGGAAAAATATTTCAAGCAGAGGAAGAGCCAGTGTGAAGGTCTTAACAAGGGAGCATTCTTGTATTCAAGGCACTAGAAGGAGGCTGATGTGGTTGGATTGAGTAAATGAGAAGCAAATAATAATAGAAGATGAGGCTTAAGGAGGATCATCTCATGGAGGGCTTTATAGGTTATTGTAGAGGATTTGGCTATTACTATGAATGAAATGCAAAGTCATTGGAGGGCTTTTGAATAGAGAAGTGATAGGATCTAAATTACGTGTAAAATGAATCACTTTATTTACTGTGGTTGGCAAAATAATGGGCGCTCAGAGTTGTCTACATCCTAATACCTGGTATCTATAAATATATTATTGTACCTTACATGGCAAAAGGGAATTTACAGATGTGATTAAGTGGATCCAATCTGATCACCTAAGTGAAGAAATTCAGAAATGGAAGAGGGAAGCAAAAGGCTGGATCAGAGATGCAACATGAGAAGGACTCTATTAGCTACTGCTAGCTTTGAAGATGATGAAAGAGGGCCAGCAACTAAAGAATGAGGTGGCCTCTAGAAGCTAGGAATTGCTCTCAAGTTATAGCCAGCTCTCAAGATAATGGGGACCTCTGTTCTAAAACCACAAGGAACTGAATTCTTCCAACAACTGGAATAAACAGGAGACAGATTCTCTACTAGTGTCTCCAGAAAGGAACATAGTCTGCCAACACCTTGATTTTTGTCCAATGGGACCTTTACCAAGCTTCTGATCTGTAGAACCATATAACAATAAATTTAATTATTTTATACCACTAAGTCTATGGTTATTTGTTACAGCAGCAACAGAAAACTAATACAATTACTGTGATGAGAAAACACTTTGGAAGGAGGGAGGAAAGGTGAAACAAAGAGAAGAGTTAGGAAGCTATTGCAGTAATCAGATGAGAAATGATAATTTGGATAAAGGTGGTAGCCATGAATGTGAAAAAGGATCCAATTCTAGCTATCATCTGAAGGTACAGCCAACAGGATTTCCTAACAGATTGGATGTAGAGGATGAGGAAGAACCATATATAGCCCCAAGACTGATAGCCTGAGTAACTGAAAGGATAGAGCTGTCATAAGTTAAAATGGAGAAGACTGTAAGAAGAGCATGTTTGGGGGAAAGCCCAAGAGATCAGTTAAGGTGTATATTAGACATATGAGTAAATTCTGAAAGTAAAAAGTTGAATATGCAAGACTGAGCACATGAGAAAGGACAGGGCTGGTTATAAAATTTGGGTGTAGGTGGCACACAGACTGTTATTAAGATATAGACTGGATGGAACACACATGGAATAAGTATTGATAGAGCTCCCTTTGGCTAAATATTCTTCTCCAGAAATATTTAATTTTAAAATATATACATTTATTATGTTGCTCAATATTCTGTAATAACCTAAATAGGAAAAAAATTTGAAAAGGAATAGATACATGTATATGTGTAACTGACTTTGCTGTACTCCTGAAACTAACAAACATTGTTAATCAACTATGCTCCAAAATAAAATAAAAATTATATATATATATATATATATATATATATATATATATACACACACACACTCACACATATTTGTTAAAGCAGCCTATGATATATTTGCAGAACTCATCCTTCCAAATCATTTTCTTTCATCACAGGAAGGACACAAGACCCACAGAATATGTGGAGTTTTAAAAGCAGGGTGCTTAAGATAGATATAGAAAATACTGGGAGTATCTAGACAGAAGAGACCTAGATAAACAAAAATAAATATTTCTTACTGGACTGTTATTCCTAATTCCTTCTCTGATTACATAAGCACATTTAAAAACAATTCTGAAGCCATTCCATGTTAGAAACTGAATCATGCTCAGCACATTAGTCTCTGGGTCATTGCTTGCTTTGCCTTTGGAGAAATGGCTTACATTACTTTGTCAAACGTCATTTCTTCAAATGCTACAGTCCCTTGAGGAAGACTGGTAATAGGTAAACCTTAAATAGGAAAGTCAATCTGAAACAGAAATGAGCAGAGTCAGATGTCTTTTTTCCCCACCAAAAAATGCTTAGAATGTGCCAGATGCCATGCTAAATGCTCTGCATGTGTCATTTCACTTAACTCCTCACAACAGTTTCATGAGATGGCATTATAATTACAGGTGAAAAAATTTGGGAGAGATTAATAAAGTGCCAAGTGTCATTCACAGAGTTAGAGAATGTTAGAATCAGGATTCAAATGCAAGTAACACCATCTCTAAAGTTTGCTCTCTTAGCTTTCTTGCTATGGTACTAGTCCACCACACATTCTTCTAATTTTTTTTTTAACATCTTTATTGGAGTATAACTGTTTTTTTTTTTTTAATTTTAACATCTTTATTGGAGTATAACTGTTTT
>NC_041229.1:27408684-27422758 GCF_002837175.3 Physeter macrocephalus
GGAAGGAGGGAGGGAAGGAAGGAAGGAAGAAGGGAAGGAAGGAAGGGAGAAAGAAAGGAAGGGAGGAAGGAAGAAAGGAAGGAGGGAAGAAATGAAGGAAGGAAGCAAGAAAGGGAGGAACGAAGGAGGAGGAGAGGAAGAAAGGGAGGAAGGCAGGGAGGAAGAAAGGGAGGAAGGAACGGAGGAAGAAAGGAAGGAAGGAAGGGAGGAAAGAAGGGAGGAAGGGAGGAAGAAAGGAGGGAAGGAGGGAAGAAAGGAAGGAAGAAAGGAAGAAAGAAAGGGAGAAGACAAAATAAAGTAGGATAAAATATAGTTATTAAACTTTTGTGAAGTCTGAGGTCTTCTGCCAGCGTTCGGTGGGTGTTCTATAAGAGAAGTTCCACGTGTAGCTGTATTTCTGATGTATCTGTGAGGAGGAAGGTGATCTCCACGTCTTACTCTTCCGCCATCTTGCCTGCTAATACATTCTTCTAATTTTAACTCTAATATTATCTTTAAATCTTCCCATTATCTCCATACCTATCACTAGTCCTTAGCTCATGCTTTCTTTACTTTATTTTATTTTATTTATTTTTCTTAATTTATATCACTATGCATTGCTTTCCTTGCTCCTAGTTCTGTTATCTTCCAAAACATCCTCAATGAGCTACCAGAATATTCTATCTCAAAAACAACCCTTTAAAAATTCTCTGGCTTACCTAAGTGTTCATCAACAGATGAATGGATAACGAAGATGTGGCACATATATACACTGGAATATTACTCAGCCATAAAAAGAAATGAAACAGAGTTATTTGTAATGAGGTGGATAGACCTGGGGTCTGTCATACAGAGTGAAGTAAGTCAGAAGGAGAAAAATAAATACCATATTCTAACACATATATATGGAATCTAAGAATACCTTTCACTTCCACCTTGAAAAGCATAGATATTAAAGTGCTAATATAATTAAGATAAAAAATTCTCTTGCTTAAAATCCTTTTGTGATGGCTCCCTATATCTTACAAGATGAAGTGCATCATCCTTAATATGCTATAGAAGTTTTTCTTTTTTTTTTTTTTTTTTTTTTGTGGTATGCGGGCCTCCCTCTGCTGTGGCCTCTCCCGTTGCGGGGCACAGGCTCTGGACGCGCAGGTTCAGCGGCCATGGCTCACGGGCCCAGCCGCTCCGTGGCATGTGGGATCCTCCCAGACCGGGGCGCGAACCCGGTTCCCCTGCATCGGCAGGCGGACGTGCAACCACTGCGCCACCAGGGAAGCCCATGAAGTTCTTCTTTTTATACCTTCAGCCTCACGTCTCACAAGCCGTTCCTGCCTGGCATCTTATGTTCCAGCCACTCAAACAAAATGTACATCCCTGAATATCCTTAAGTATCTGGCAACTCTGCCACAAACACCACCTGATGCCCCCTTGAATAACTTCTATTTAGCATTAAAACTCCCCCTTATAATACTTTCCTTCTACAAAAAGAAACATTTATTGAGCATTTACTCTGTGCCACACACTATACTAGACACTCTTGAATTAATAGATAGAGAATATGACTGTTCTTAAGAAATTATGACATATCTTGGAGACAACCACATAAAATGTAAATGTGATGTTCAGAGTAATGAAAGTTGAGCCTGGGAAATCCTAAATACACTCAGTAATCCTCTCTGCACTCACAACTTTCTTATCATATCACATTAAAATTACTTGCTAATAATTCTGAAACAATATTTATTATTTTAGATTATGAAATATTTTTCTAATATGCTGTTAATATCACACCAGAACTCATTTGAAATGAATTTAAATTCATGGATTAATTTACTTAACAAATTTGATTTCCCTTTATGAAAAGAATGTTCTTAATCTAGACAAATAAAATAAAAGTGCAAATATAAAAATAAAAAATAAGAATATAATGAATATAACTATTTTTAGAAAACATTTCTTAACATTTAAAATTTAAAACATAAGTCTCTACAAAACAAAGTGCTATTCTGGATCAATACATGTGATTTGGATTCTTGTCTAGCAGTTATCTTGAGAGCTGGCTATAACTTGAGAGCAATTCCTAACTTCCAGAGGCCACCTCACTGTCAAGGATTAATCAAGGACAATCTGGCACAATTAACTTTTTCACATCAAATAGCCTAAAAATGGCAACAAATGGAAATTTGTGAGTACTATAAACCTTTCAAGTTTGTAAATTACTAAATCTTTCAAAGTTGTATTTTTGCAGGTAAAATTAAACCCAAAGGGCTAGTAGTTAAAATTCTTTAGCTGTAGTCACTTTATTATACCAAATGTTTTGCTTATATGTGAATATACACACATTATGCCTCAGATGAGGCATATTACCATATTATTTATATTCTCACTTCTATATTCACAATATATATTCTATATATTTTCACATATTGTATTAATATATTTTCAAAAAATCTATATTTTGTCTATATTCTCTGTATATCATATTTCTATATACATTTTATATATTTGAATTTAATATTGTAAGAAGCCATGGCTCAGAAAATTTGAAAACCTTTCTAGAACTTCAGAGCTAACAAACAGAGCTGGAATCCTGTCCTCAGGTTTATCTGATTCTTTGATCCTGACAAAAAAACATGAAGAGCTGAAAGGATTTGCCCAAGAATTAATCATCTAGTTAATGTTGCAAACTTGATCAGAAAACTGGTTTCTTAAACTAGTTGATGTTCTATTATACTTTTTCATATTAATATGTTGAGAAAAAGGTACCTATTGATCAGTATTCTAGGTTCTAGCAACATGACTGACTGAGCTATCATAGAACTATCTTTCATTATAAAAAATGCTGGAGAAAACATGACAGTTAAAAAATAACATTATTTTACATGTATCTGTCCAGTTTTCACAGCACCACTTATTGAATAGGCTGTCTTTTCTCCATTGTATATTTTTCCCTCCTTTGTCATAGATTAGGTGACCATAGGTGCGTGGGTTTATTTCTGGTCTTTCTATCTCTTTCCATTGATCTAAATTTCTGTTTTTGTGCCTACACCATACTGTCTTGATTGCTTGGAGCTTTGTAGTATAGTCTGAAGTCAGGGAGCCTGATTCCTCCAGCTCTGATTTTCTATCTCAAGATTGCCTTGGCTATTCAGCTTCTTTTGTATTTCCATACAAATTGTAAAGTTTTTTGTTCTAGTTCTGTGAAAAATGTCATTGGTAATTTGATAGGGATTGCATTGAATTTGTAGATTGCTTTGGGTAGTATAGTCATTTTCCCAATATTGATTCTTCCAATCCAAGAACATAGAATATCTCTCCCTCTGTGTCATCTTTGATTATTTTCATTAGTAAGTTAAGTTTTCTGCACACAAGTCTTTTGCCTCCTTAGGTAGGTTTATTCCTAGGTACTTTATTCTTTTTGTTGCAATGGTAAATGAGACTGTTTCCTTAATTTCTATTCCTGCCCTTTCATTGTTAGTGTATAGGAATGCAAGAGATTTCTGTGTATTAATTTTGTATCCTGAAACTTTATCAAATTCATTGATTAGCTCTAGTAGTTTACTGGTGGCATCTTTAGGATTTTCTATGTATAGTATCATGTCATCTGCAAACAGTGACCGTTTTACTTCTTTTCCGATTTGGATTCTTTTTATTTCTTTTTCTTCTGTGATTGCCGTGGCTAGGACTTCAAAAAATAAGCTGAATAAGAGTGATGAGAATGGACACACTTGTCTTGTTCCTGATGTTAGAGGAAATGCTTTCAGTTTTCCATCACTGAGAATATGTTTGCTGTGGGTTTGTCATATATGGCCTTTATTATGAATGTTCCCTAACACCATACACAAAAATAATCTCAAAATGGATTAAAGACCTAAATGTAAGGCCAGACACTATAAAACTCTTAGAGGAAAACATAAGCAGAACACCCTTTGACATAAATCATAACAAGATCTTCTTTGACCCACCTCCTAGAGTAATGAAAATAAAAACAAAAATAAACAAATGGAACCTAATTAAAATTCAAAGCTTTTGCACAGCAAAGGAAACCATAAACAAGACAAAAAGACAACCCTCAGAATGAGAGAAAATATTTGCATATGAAGCAACTGACAAAGGATTAATCTCCAAAATACACAAACAGCACTTGCAGCTCAATATCAAAAAAACAAACAACCCAATACAAAATTGTGCAGAAGACCTAGATAGACATTTCTCCAAAGAAGATATACAGATTGCCAACAAACACATGAAGGGATGCTCAACATCATTAATCATTAGAGAAATGCAAATCAAAACCAAAATGAAGTATCACCTCGCACTGGTCAGAATGGCCATCACCAGATAATCTACAAACAATAAATGCTGGAGAGGGTGTAGAGAGAAGAGAACCCTCTTACAGTGTTGGTGGGAATGTAAATTGATGTTCTCTACTATGGAGAACAGTATGGAGGTTCCTTAAAAAACTAAAAAGAGAAATACCATATGACCCAGCAATCCCACTTCTGGATATATACCGAGAGAAAACCATAATTCAAAAAGACACATGCACTCCAATATTCAAAGCAACACTATTTACAATAGCCAGGACATGGAAGCAACCTAAATATCTATCAACAGAGGAATGAATAAAGAAGACGTGGTACGTATATAAAATGGAATATTACTCAGCCATAGAAAGGAACAAAATTGGGCCATTTGTAGAGACATGGATGGACCTAGAGAGTGTCATACAGAGTGAAGTAAGTCAGAAAGAGAAAAACAAATGTTGTATATTAAAGCATATATGTGGAATATAGAAAAATGGTATAGATGAACTTATTTGCCAAGCAGAAATAGCGACACAGACATAGAGAACAAATGTATGGATACCAAGGGGGAAAGCGGGGGGGGGGTGGTGGGAATCAGAGGAATTGGGAAATTGGAATTGACACCTATACACTATTGATACTATGTATAAAATAGATAACTAATGAGAACTCACTGTATAGCACAGGGAACTCTACTTAGTGCACTGTGGTGACATAAAAAGGAGGAAATCCAAAAATGAGGGGATATATATATGTATATAGATATATGTATATATATATATGTGTGTGTATATATATATACACACACATATATATATATATAGCGCTGATTCATTTTGTTGTACAGTAAAAACTAGCACAACACTGTAAAGCAACTATACTCCAACAAAAATTAATTTAAAACAATAAAAAGTAACAATAGAGTTAGATAATACAGAGGTAAATCCCAATTGTCAGAATAAAGCAGGAACTAAAAGTCATACTGGTAAAAGTGGTCTGATATCATTTGGTATCAGATCTGAAAAAGAGCCCCCCAAAACAGTATCTAGTGTTTTAATAACCACACAGGGAAATAATAAATAACATTGGACTTGGTCAAGTTCAGAATTGGAGTTGAGAAAACTGCATCAAGCTGGGACCTAAAAAGGCTATGCAGCCATGAAAAGCACCTAAAGCAGTAAAAATGTTTTCTTTTTCTGGGACCCCTGGTGATGGAGAAACAATTTCCTGTGAGAAATTAAGACTCCAAGCATATAAGCTATGCATGTATGGATGATAAATTCTCCTGAAGATGTGAGACTCCCAAGATAAAGGAATTGACCAAAAAAATTTGTTTAGGGCCCAAGAAACCTACAGAGCTCTAGCAGAAAAAGTTAAAATTACACCATAAGGTCACTTCAACAACAGGAATGTATGAGATTCTTGAAATATAAAAAGCAAACTCTCCCTAAAAGGGAGTTTTCAATAAACAATTTAAGACAATGTGGAAACCAGTATGAGGGAAAGTCACCCAACACAATCAATAAGAGAACTGGGACATCAAGAACTAGAAATTATAGACTTATCTAAAAGGTACTATGGTACATTTAAAATGTTTTAAGAGATGGAGGGGAAACCACAATGAGCAAGAATAAACACAGGGAAAAAACTGTCACCTAATTTGAAAATATTAAGAAAATAATATCTTAAATATGAAAGCTAATGTAATAAATAAAAGTAGATTCTAAGTGGATTAAAAACCAGATAACTCACAACTGGATAATTAGAAGACACAGCTAAGATAATTGCCCAAAAGAGAGAGAAAGAGATAAAAAGATTGCTTATATGAAAGAAATATTACAAAACTCTGAAGACAGAAGTTCTAACATACGTCTAATGAGAATTTCAGTGAGATACTATAGAAATAATGAAATAAATGTAATACTTGAAAAGGCAGTGCCCTTGGTCTTCTAATTCCAGCAACAATAGATTAACGTTGTTAATGTTAATCTATTACTAGTCAAATAGATTTACTAGTTTGACTAGTAAATCTTATTGAGGAAAACCACCGTAGCAGGGCAAAATAATTTTTTAAATTATATGGAAGGCAGAATACAAATAAAATAGTAAGTAATAAGGTTAAGGGAAATTCTGAGAATGAACTCTGCATTTTGAAATGCTTTTCCCTGGGAGTGTTTGGCACAACTTTGAGCAGGAAATCTGATGGACTCAGGTCTTGGAAATAAAAGTGGAACCTAGACACTGGCAAAGGCAAAAGCATGACTCTTTTCCCATCTGAAGGGCTGCATGCTGGGAGTAAAGATAAACTAGACATAATTCAGAAGTTGTCCAGCTTTAGGCAGGTAAATTTCTAACTCTCAAAAATTCTGACTGTCTGACTTTGGATTAAAGTGACTTTAGATTGGCAGTACCACCAAATAAGGAAAATGAAATCCTTTCTGAAAAAAGATTCCTAGAACTCAAATTATTGTAACAATTACTTTTCCAAATATAATTTCCAATTTGAAGAGATAATAGCTTAGAATTTTCTTAAAACAATCCATAAAATACAAGAAACCATGAATTAAAGAAGCCCTATGAACCTTAAAATGAAAATTTTTAGAAGAATTTTAACATAGAAACATCACAGGGAAATTTCTGAAAACCAAAGTCAATGAGGAAGAAACCATAATACTTTTAAAGGAAAAAACAATTAGACTAACAGTTAACTTCTCACTAGAAAAAACAGAAGCAAGAAGACAATGAAATAAACATTTTCAGTCCATAATTCCTTACACAGTAAACAAAATAGAAATAAAAATTTCAGAAAAAAAGTGAAAAAATATTGTTCAGAAATGGACAAGAAATAAATAAAATACCAAAATATTTCCTTTGGGCTAAAGAAAGATGATTCAATATGGAAGATAGAAAAGTGAAGAAGAAATAGTAAACAGTACAATGATAAATATATGGATAAATGAAGAGTTTATTTTTTCAAGCAAAATTTCTTTAAAAATGCATTATTTCCCTAATTGTATTGAATAGATACTTGGGAAAAATCAGATGACTGTATGTGTGTCTGTCTATTTCTGAATTCCATTCTTCCACGGGTCTAACTGTCTTTCTATTCCAATACCGTACTCTATTGGTTTCTGTTATTTTACATATGTCCTTAAATTTTCCTTCTGAAGGTGATTTGACTCCTCCAAGTTCTTTTCATTCCAGCTAAATTGAGCAATCTTAGTGTCAATTTTAATCTTAGAGTCATTTTACAGCAAAAATGCTTGTTAGGGTTTTTATTGTGATTGTATTCAATTTAAAGATCTTCGCTTAGCACAGGGAGATCAGCCCGGTGGTTTGTGACCACCTAGAGGGGTGGGATAGGGAGGGTGGGAGGGAGGGAGCCGCAAGAGGAAGAGATATGGGAACATATGTATATGTATAACTGATTCACTTTGTTATAAAGCAGAAACTAACACACCATTGTAAAGCAATTATACTCCAATAAAGATGTTAAAAAAAAAAAGATCTTATGGGAAAGACTTGATAACTTAAAATATCCATGACCATCATATTTCACTTTAAGTTTGTCTTTCATTTCTCTTAGAAATTTTGGGGCTTTCAGTGTATAGGTCTTTACACATTTTATTTATTTCGATGTATTTTTGGACTTTGATTTTGCTCAGAATTTTTTTTTTTTGCAATTATCATCATAGAGATATTGGATGTCACTCATTGAATTTATTTCTAAGTATTCTGTATTTTCTGATTCTATTAAAATGGCATTGTTTATTTCTTTTTCCAAATATTTGTTGCTGATACATAGAAATAAACTTATTTGTATGTTGACCTGTGTTGAAAATAAATCACTATTAGTTTTAAGATTTTTTCAATACCTTCCTTAGGATCTTTTTATATACACAATAAGACAATCTGTGAAGAAAGGTTTATTACTCTTTCCAAAATTTATGTCTTTTATTTGAGCACTTCATAAGTATTAGCATTTTTTTGTATAAGGCTGGATTTAATTTACTAATATTATGTTGAGGATGTTAGCATCTGTGTTCATGAGAAATACTAACTTTCTCACCTTCTAATATCTTTATCTACTTTTGGTATCAGGATTAAACTCATCTCATAAAAAAGGTTGAGAAGTTTTCCATTTTCCTCCATTTTCCGTAACAGTTTGTATAAGATTGCTGTACTTCCCTGGTGGCACAGTGGTTAAGAATCTGCCTGCCAATGCAGGGCACACGGGTTCGATCCCTGGCCCTGGTAGATCCCACATGCCGTGGAGCAACTAAGCCCAGGCACCAAAACTACTGAGCCCGCATGCCACAACTACTGAAGCCCCAACACCTTGAGCCTGTGCTCTGCAACAAGAGAAGCCACCACAATGAGAAGCCCGCTCACCACAATGAAGAGGAACCCCTGTTTGCTGCAACTAGAGGGATCCCATGCACAGCAATGAAGACCCAACGCAGCCAAATAAATAAATAAATTTATTTTAAAAAAATTGCTGCTATTTCTCCCTAAGTGGTAGAAATCACCAATGAATCCATCTGAACTTGGGATTTTCTTTGTTGAAAGATGTTTAATTACAAATCCAATTGTTTTCACAGATACATGGCTATTCACATTTTTAAAAACTTTCTTCTTTTGTAATTTTTGGTCCCTTTTTTTTTTTTTTTTTTTTTAGATTTGGACCATTTTTAAAGTCTGTTGAATTTGTTACAATATTGCTTCTGTTTTGGTTTTTTGGCCACGAGCCATGTGGGATCTTAGCTCCCCAACCTGGGATCGCACCCCCTGTATTGGAAGGCGAAGTATTAACCACTGGATCACCAGGGAAGTCCCTGGTCACATGTTTTTCAAATAACTTATCTGTTTCATCAACATTTTCTAATTTATTGGGATAATTTACTCATAAAATATTATTATCCTTTTAATTTCTATAAAATTTAATAATTCATTTATGATATTGGTTATTTGAATTTTCCCTTTTTTCTAGAGACTTAATTTTATTAATATCTTAAAACAACAAACTTTTGGTTTTATTGATTTTTCTCTATTGTTGGTTTGTTTTCTAATACACTGATTTCTGTTCATGTCTTTATACACCTTTATTATTTCCCTCATTCTACCCTTGTTTGGGTTTGATTTGCCCCTACTTTATAGCTTCCTATTGCTGATTGATTTTAAACCTTTATTATTATCTAATATAAGCATTTAAAACTACAATCTCCTCTGAGCACTATTGGTACCTCACAGTTATAAAATGTTGTAATGTTATTTTCATTCAGTTCAAAATGTTGTATAAATTCCCTCATGAATTTTTCTTTGACTTGTGGATTATTAGAAGTATGTTGTTTAATTTCCAAATATGTGGGTGTTTTCTAATTATTTTATTATTCTTGATTTCTAATTTAATTCTATTTTGGTTTGGGTATACTCTATAAATTCCAATATCTTAAAATTGAAACATGTTTTATTGTTCAACATATGGACTTCCTTGAGAATATTCCATATGCCTTTGAGAAAATAATGTGTATTGTGCAGGTATTAAGTATAATGTCTTTAAAATATCCATTCGCTAAAGTCAAATGTTATTTGACTGATCAGTCATGTTACTGTTGGAGAAGATTTTCAAAGCTATATCCTCAATGTTTTTTTTCTAACAATTGTTCTATCATTTACAAAGAGGGGGGCTTTCAAATATCCAACCATGCTTGTGTACTTGTCTATTTCTCCCTTTATTTCCATCAGTTTTTATATCATACATTTTGAAGTTCTCCTTATAGATGCATACATATTTAGATATTTATGTAATATTCATATAGTTGGATTTAACTCACTTTTTATTCATTTTAAACTAATCAATTATTTTTCTTTCTTCATCCTCATTTTCTGCCTTTTAACTGATCAATTCTTTATTGTTAGATTTGATCCTCTCTGTTAGATTGTTTCATATAATTTATTAGTTTATTTACAATTGACATTTATTATAATATAAAATATTCATAGCAGATTTGTTCTTTGCAAAATTATTCAAAACAATTCAAATATCTATCAAGATAATGGATGAAGATATATTTTTACAATAAAATAATATAAAACATTGAAAATGAATGAACCAAACTTACATAAGACTTCACAAATATTAAGGTGGAAAAAAGGTAGTATAGTACAACAGTTCAACTTCTATATAAAATATTAGAAGAACAAAAATACTTTGCTTTAAATATTAGCACATATAGTGCAATTAAATAAAATCAAAAGAATAATAAACAAAATTTTAAGAATAGTGGTTACCTGTGTGGAAGAGGAATGGTAATAAATAGATCAGTAAGGGTATAATACATGATAGCTTCAATAAGCATATTAAAGTTCTAATCTTGTAACTAGATGGTAGGTACAACTATGTTCATTATGTTACTATTACTATTTACAATTGTTTTGCATTTAAGTATATATATTCTTTAGCAGGCATAACATTTCATAATAAAATAAAAAATAAATAAGCATATTTATATTTGGTGAAGAGTAGCTTTCAAAAGAATATATAAAATGTGATGACATTTATGTATATTTCAAAAAAAATAAGTGAAAATACTATATTTTTGGATACATATAGATATACGAAAACATTGTGCAAGATTACACACACCTCTTTCAGTTTTTTAGTGCTGTGTAACAAACCACCTTAAAACTTGATGGCTTGAAACAATTTATTAATTTTGTCATGTTCTGTAAGCTGATTGGGCTCCTTTGGATGGTTTCTGCTTGGACTTTTCTTAGGGCTGCCAAAGTACAGCAGCTGGGTTGGAGTCACTAGAAAGTTCTGTGCCTGGATACTCCTTGTTCTTTTTCTTCACATTCCAGAGCCTCTCCATGGAACTTAACTTCCCGCAACATGGCAATCTCAATTGTGTCATACTTCTTACATGGTGGCTGGCTTTTAAGAGTCAGGAGACAGAAAGTGCAAGCCAGTTGAAGACTGCTCAGAACTGACCTAGCATCACATTTGCCATTGGTCAAAGCAGTCTCAGCAGTTGCTCTGATTCAAGGGGAAGAAGCAATAAGCTCCATCTCTTATTGCAAGATTTTCACAGCCACATTGAGAAGCACATGTGAGATGCCGGATATTACTGTGGCCATTTTTGTAAAATACAATCTGCCACAACACTTATTTCAGGCTAATGGTAACCATGGCCGAGGCAGGGAGAGGAGAAATGAAATAGATAATGTTACAAGGAGAACTTTAACCCCTCCTGAATTGTTTTATCTTTTAAATATGAAATATCTGAAGTAAATGTGACAAAGCAGCTTGTGAGTACACAAATATTTATGATATGGTTCTCTATACATTTTTACACTTAGAGTATTAAAGCATTTTGTAATTTTCCAACAACGTATATGATATTTCAGAAAAAAAGCATTCTAGGTTTCAGAAGATGGAAGAAACTTGTTATATCTTAAGTTTACCTGTATCTAAGATGTCACAGTACTATGAATCAGAAATTTTAGTTTTGGATACTTTTAAAATATTTCAGTTCTAGATTATTTTTTGAAGAAGCTAAAAGATCATTTTATCTTCAAAATATATCATTATGAACTGTGTAATCACTGTTTTTTTCCCAAATAAAATATTGTTGAATAAGTCTTGATTTTAAATTCTTCCATGAAGTTATATAAAAAGTACGATGACATCTCTGTAAGGTTTATAGCATGCTTTTATAAAAAGTTACATGCTTTTATACTTTTATTCTAAAAATAAAACTGCAATTTAAATACATATTCCATTTTAGAACATTAGGTAATTAACTGATTTTACTGTTTTCTAATACTTTCATTCACTAATCACTGCAAGAATCTGAAGAACATTACAACTCTGTAAGAAATGAAAAATCATGGGAGTCAGCTAAGGATAGTCATAGAACATGGCTTGCATTTTAGTATAGCATTGGTTTGGAAAAGATCTAAAAGCATTCAACCAAAAATACTTCTAAGTGTCACTGGTTCTAGGGGAAGGATTTAGTCATTTTATAAGTTGTTTTTCTGATATTCACTGCTATGCTTTATTTTCCACATAATCTAAAATCAGTCTTATGGACACAGAGTATGGTTTTTGTGTCAGGCATGCATAGTCCTGAGAACCCTGGTTAAAGAAGGACCTGTGTAGGTCATTATTTCCCTTCTCCTAGCATCCCTTGAATAGATACGCTACTTTTATTGGTCAAATGAAAATGGAATCTTTTGCTTCAATATGGGGAAATCCTGTTTCTCCTCCTTTGCTACTTGCATGCAGTCACAAGACTCTTGGTGACAAAGACACAAAATTAGCAGCATTTTTCTTTTAGCACTGTAACTTTCTCAGCCTGAAATTTGATTTAAGCCAATACATGGATTGCAATTTGAGAAAGAAGCAATGAAATAATATAAACTCCAATAAATATTAAAATTTAAATTAAAAATAAAAATTATGAAAATGAAATCTTCCTTGAAGAATCATCCAGTTTTCTCTACAATTTTATTCACAAATTCAAGTGAGCAGGACATTTAAGTGTATTTTTCTGATTTAAATTCATTACAATTTTGAGAGCTTATTCTGTTGGATAGGAGAAACTTGATGTTATTCAGTTTCCATCTCCCCTTTCCTCTGCTTTTGCCTAAATTTTGGTGGTCTTATATAGGGCTGATGTGTTGGAGGAGGGGCCATTCTGCATTCAAGTCATTTATCCTCAAAGTTATCTGTGGAGATGCCTGTCCTCCCATCTGGACTGGGGTATTTACAGGTTGCCTCAGTGATGCCCCTCATTTCCATAAATATCCTTCAGGTCTGAGAGATCTTTCATACATTTCTCCTTCACCATTGAGAGCTAGAAAATTCTGGTGCTTCTTTCCTTTGCTCTGCACCATGGATATCTCTGTGAGACCATCTGTTGTCTTCATCTTCCTAGACACCCCATATAGACAGTCCTTATATCCAACAAATAGACAAAGAAGTCCTATCAATTAATAAGAAAAATACAGATAAACCAGTATAAAATTGAACAGGTCTTAAAACGGTACTTCAAAAGAGGATATTTAAATGAAGCATGTGCCAATATATTCAATACTATTAGTTATCAGAAAAATACAAGTTAAAATCATGAGCTACCATTACATATATAGTATAGATAAATTTTTTTAATGTAAAAGCTGTTACATGTATAAAGCAACCAGATCTCCCTTTTATTGGTGGGATTACAAGTTAGTGGTACTACTTTTAAGCTTTTGGACAATATAATCTATGAATAAATATATGCATAAACCATGACCCTATAATTTTTATTTGTCTATTAATCTATCTACCCACCCCAAGCACATGTACAAGTGTGACCAAATATGCATTATTCATAATATTCAAATTTATATTGGCAGTATGATGGATAAGTATGGTATATTCATTGAGTAGAGTACTATAGATCAATGAGCTTCAAAACGTGATTCCTGGGCCTAAAGCATCAGTACCAATTGAGAATAGTTGAGACTCAGTACCACTTGCTATAACTGAAAATTCTGAGTCTCCACCCAAGACCTACTGATTTGGAGACTCTGTAGGTGGGGCTTCAGATTTCAGTTTCTGACAAACCCTCCAGGTAATTAAGATCCATACCTAGCTTTATTTTTTATTTTTATTGTTTTTTGCGGTACGCGGGCCTCTCACTGTTGTGGCCTCTCCCGTTGCGGAGCACAGGTTCCAGACGCGCAGGTTCAGTGGCCATGGCTCACGGGCCTAGCTGCTCCGCGGCATGTGGGGTCTT